>NC_091952.1:227279914-227529914 GCF_031021105.1 Erythrolamprus reginae
TGTATCTAATTATCAAAGTAAAAATGCAAAATATGTACAATTATGTAAGTACTGTATATACTGCAGGTTTGGTAAATTAGCTTTTAGCATGTTTAAGGGATTTAGTTTTAATTTTTTATTTTTACTGTCTATTTGTATGTATCCATTTTATGTTGTAAGCCACCCCGAGTCTCCAGAGAAGGGCGGCCTAGAAATCGAAATAATAATACCATAAATAAGTAATAAATACTGGCTCTCTCATACTTAGAGCAGTCTGGCCTTGGTGCCTGTGAATGAAGAACATCATATACAGTATTACATACACCTCTGATTGTTTGAAAAAGATGGATTAATTCTGTATCTATAACACCTGTAACAATTCAGTGCCTACCTATGCTACCCTCATTAGCATGTGTAACATGGCTGACATTGGAGAATAATTCATCAGTATCTTGCTAGTATATATTAATCTCTCTTCAATTCTGCCACTCTTCCCCTGAGATGAAATTACCTGTTGGCATGAAAATATACACAAATCAGGATCTTTATGACAAGAAATTGTAGGACAATGCATCTGTCCTGATGCCATTTTACAGTTCTTCTTCCATTCCTCTATATCAGGGGTAGGCAAAGTTGACTCTCCTATGACATGTGGACTTCAACCCCCAGAATTCCTGAGTAGCATGATTGGCTCAGGAATTCTGGGAGTTGAAGTCCACAAGTCATAGAAGAGCTAACTTTGCCTACCCCTGCCCCTATATGAGCAGGAGAAGCAATGGTGTTTTTTCTCTCCTGCTCTGTTTTTAAGCCTCTCAGTTTTCTGAACTTCATATCCACAATATGCATTCTTTATGTCCCATTATCCCCAGATAGGTAGCGGTAGAGTGATGGGAGTTATAGTCAAAGACAGGGGTCTCCGACCTTGGCAACTTTAAGACTTGTGGACTTCAACTCCCAGAGTTCCTCAGCCAGCAAAACTGGCTGAAGAACTCTGGGAGTTGAAGTCCAAGTCTTAAAAATTGCCAAGGTTGGAGATCCTTGGTCTAAGATGCTTGGAAAGCAACAGCTGTTTATAAATGTGTTTCAAACTCACAGGTGATTGTGCAGTGACAGCAAGACACAATAATTGTGTCATTGCCCACCCAATTCACCTTAGAGCAAACCTACTAGAAACCCCATTGCAGAAATGGGTCAATCAATAATACCCAAATGGTGGGAGAACCGTAGAAAAAGGAGGCATTAGGCGTTTGCCCAGGTTCGCCTGGTGCACCAGTTGCGGCCCTATTTGGTCAGGGAGTCACTGCTCACAGTCACTCATGCCCTCATCACCTCGAGGTTCGATTACTGCAATGCTCTCTACATGGGGCTACCTTTGAAAAGTGTTCGGAAACTTCAGATCGTGCAGAATGCGGCCGCGAGAGCCATCGTGGGGCTTCCTAGATTCGCCCACGTTTCTGCAACACTCCGCAGCCTGCAGTGGCTGCCGATCGGTTTCCGGTCACAATTCAAAGTGTTGGTAATGACCTTTAAAGCCCTACATGGAATTGGGCCAGAATATATCCGGAACCGCCTTCTACCGCACGAATCCCAGCAGCCGATAAGGTCCCACAGAGTTGGCTTTCTCCGGGTCCCGTCGACCAAACAATGTCGTTTGGCGGGATCCAGGGGAAGAGCCTTCTCTGTGGCGGCCCCGGCCCTCTGGAACCAATTCCCCCCAGAGATTAGAACGGCCCTCACCCTCCTTGTCTTTCGCAAATTACTTAAGACCCACCTTTGTCGCCAGGCATGGGGGAGTTAAGTTATCCTTTCCCCCTAGGCTATTACAAGTTATGCATGGTATGTTTGTGTGTATGTTTTTATAATAAGGGTTTTTTAGTTGTTTTTATTAATTGGATTGTTCATGTTGTTTTACCACTGTTGTTAGCCGCCCCGAGTCTGCGGAGAGGGGCGGCATACAAATCCAATAAATAATAATAATAATAATTAGCCAAATCCCCAATTAGATCCAGGTCAAATGCTGACTTGTGGTAGTCTGACAGCCCAGAGGTTAGAGAACATGACCACATTTCCTCACGCGGAGAAGGTACATTAGTGGTAACTCCCAGGAGCAGGTCATCTGACCTCACTTCCCAGAAAGGAGTGGCGTTTTGCGGATTTTGCACAGCTTGTAACTGTCGTGAGATTCTGCCAGCTCAAGCAGGAAAAACTAGTTAAATTGAGAATGTGGAGAAATGGCACACAACTGCTTTAGTTTTTGGCTCAGAGCAAAATAAAGCTGGAGTCATGTGAAGGGTTGCCAGGACACTTTGATGCCAATGTAAACTGAAAATGAAGCAAGGGCCTTACTCTTGGATTGCCTTTGATTGGCCTCATCTATCCTCATTAATTCATTCCTTTGGCTTAAGGAAGTTCAGTGTTTTTACAGCAGATTATAAAGGCCGAAACCATTGGCATCTGTAGTGAACCAAGGTTAGGTCAAGATGGTGACATGGATGCAGCGTCCTGCCATTTTCTGTAACTTTGCCCCACCCTGTGGCTGACCAGGACTGAGATCAGTGGTTAAGTAGGCAGATTGATTAAAACAACATAACATTCACTAAAAAAAAAAAAACCCCACTGAATTTTTTTTTTAGTCTGTCTCAAATTCCAGTAATGTTTCTGATAACCTGTTTTGCATCCAGCTGGACTAATCTGAGTTTGGTTCTCTCATGTGCTAAGATTCATAGCTAAATCCATAAATGAAACAAGATGTTTGTTTAAAGATGTAGGGCAAAAGCTTTGGTAATAATTTAACTTTTTTGCTGGGGTTGGTTTATTTTTCTTTGACATGTTTTGATGATAAGGAGAACACTAGTCCCTTAAAACTTTGGAATTGTGGTTCCTACCATATGGACACATGACTTGAATAAAATAGCTCAATATTGGAAGACAGGGATTTTTGCTAGGTTTAGTGCAAAAACCTTCTACTATGTGGCTCCCTTGTACATTTTAATTCATCACATTATCTCAGAATAAACCCCCACCCCACCCCCAAAATAAGAGGGTTTTTTAAAAAAATAAAGCAGTTGAGAAACAATACTAAAAGGAATGCCAATATATAGCACCAAAGAAAAAATCAAATCATTGAACTGGTTTATTGCTATTCTCAGAAACTGGATTTAGATTTTCTAAAATGTTATATTTATAGAGGGACCAATGGCTCAGGCCCCAGACCTTTACCCCAGAGAGGAATCTAAATTTGGGTTCAATATTTGACATGGTCTGATGGATTTTAAATTTTCATTCAGGGCTAGAAAAGCAATAAGTTAAAACAGGCTCACTGGTGCAATTTCAGTCTTGTGGGAATCCCTTCAAGCTCCCTTTTTATTAAATTATTGTATTCGGTGGATAAATCTAATGAAAGACTTTTACTTATAGAATAGAATAGAATTCTTTATTGGCCATGTGTGATTAGACACAAGGAATTTGTCTTTGGTGCACATGCTCTCAGTGTACATAAAAGAAAATATACATTTTTCAAGAATCATTAGATACAATACTTAATGATTGTCATAGGGGTCAAATAAGCAATAAAAATCAATATTAATAAAAATCTTAAGGATACAAGCAACAAGTTACAGTCTTACAGTCATAAGTGGGAGGAAATGAGTGATAACAATGATGAGAAAAAAACTAGTAGTAATAGTAGTGCAGACTTAATAAATAGTTTGACAGTGTTGAGGGAATTATTTGTTTAGCAGAAATTATTAATTAAATTAAAATTATTTATTTGAAATTATGAAATTAAATTAAAAATATTTATTTTTATTTACTCTCTGCCCTTCTGCTCAAACAAGCACTTATCTCAATGCAAACTACCATATTTCAAATGTAAAAAGTAAGCTAAAACCATGGATAAGTAAAAGCTTGAGGAAAATTGTGTCTGATTTTGTAAATTCCCAGAGAGCCAAATAGCAACACTTTACCTTGTGATGAGTAAAAAAAATAAAGGGCATCGCAGGATCCTGGTTAGCAACCATACAAACATCTTACATACATTGCAATTTTTGAAAATATATGTATAGTGGTACCTCTTCTTACAAACTTAATTTGTTCCGTAACCAGGTTCTTAAGTAGGAAAATTTGTAAGAAGCAGCAATTTTCCCCAAAGGAATCAATGTAAAAGCGAATAATGCGTGCAACTGGGGAAAACACAGGGAGGGTGGAGGCCCTGTTTCCTCCCAGGAGATTCCTAAAGAGGCCACACGGAGGCTTCTCCCTGCCTTTTCCGGTTACGGAGTCTTGGGTTTGTAAGTGGAAAATGGTTCTTGAAAAGAGGCAAAAAATTTGAACACCCGGTTCTTATCTAGAAAACTTCATAAGTAGAGGTGTTCTTAGGTAGAGGTACCACTGTACATCCTGTAGAATTTGTGGTGACAACGGAGAAACAAAATGGGATAGGGTCCAAAAAAAATAAGGTGAGGAAGGCATGATGGACATTCTGTTTCTGGTTTTCCTAAGGCCAGAAACTTAAAAGGGGCCTGGTTGAGACTGCAAATCCCAGAATTCTCAGCAAGAAAATCCCAGGGTTGGTGATTCTGGTACATGTAGTTCAAAACATCTGGAGGGCATCAATTTGAAAGCAGGTTGGTCTGGCCTCTGTTTTCATTACTGTGATTATTCATACATGGATCTAAAACTCAGCCCTTGGGTGTAATACCATTGTGGCTCTTCCTTTAAAAGTGTTGTGTGTGAGAGAGAGAGAGAGAGAGTGAGTGAGTGTGTGTGTAAAAAACAGATCTCTACTCTTTTATTCCTAAATCCACTAAGGCAGAATTACATTCCATTTATTTCAGTTGACCCTGCTTGCAAGAAAGTAGCTTGAGGGCGGCTGGAAATACATATGATTTATTTGGTGGAATCCTAGTTAACATGTTGAAATGACATCATGCCATAATTCTCGCCTTGGCCAGTCTCTCCCTCCCCACCCTGCCTTGCTCCCCGCTGCACTCCCACCCTCCTTCGTTCAACTTCTTTGGATACCCGGGATTTTTTCTGAAGTTGTGAAACACTTCATTCTGGTAAATTTAGACTGGCCTTCTTCCCACGGGGGAAATCGAAGGATGCTGGTTTGTTTTCACCCTTTATAGGTTTAATCTGAAGTAATATGTGCATAAATGCACCAGCATGCCTTCCGTCCCCTGTCCTATTGTTTCTCTCATGTATATAAACACTATTGTATCTTTGTATACCACCAACACATACTTGACAAAACAAATAAATAAAAAAATTAATTCCTCCTTAATTTGGTGCAATTTTTCCTACCTACCAGTTTTGTAATCTGATCCTACTCAAGATTAAATCAGCAGTCAGACTCTAAACTCAGCATTGCAATTGATGGATTGATTGCTGGTTGAATAGGTACCATTGGGTTGAGGTTGACCTTGTAAATAGACCTTCCCTGGGGTGATTTGTCTCCAATCTGGCTCATCAAATCTTCCAATAGAGCACCCGTTTTTGCTGCAATCAAGCCTAGCTACCTTGCTTTTGGTTCTCCTTTTCTTCTGTTTCCTTCTACCTCTCCCAGCATTTATCCATAATGTATGTATGTAATGTATCCAAAATAAGATAGTTGAAGCTTCAAGTAAGAGCTCTGGTTCTTTCTTTCTTTCTTTCTTTCTTTCTTTCTTTCTCTCTCTCTCTCTCTCTCTCTCTCTCTCTCTCTTTCTTTCTTTCTTTCCTTCTTTCTTTCCATTCATAGTATTCCCAGGAATCTTCTCTAATTTTAAGTTTCAAAAGCATCGACATACTTTCTATCCTGTTTTTTCAAACTCTAGCTAAGGTTTCATACTATCGCAAAGAAAGCCAACATTGTTCCTTCTGAGTGAGCGTGAATACTCCTTAATCCTAAGAGTGAAGATGCCCAATTTCTATGCAGAATATTGTTTTATGCCAGCATTTTATTTCGCTGCATATCCACCATCACCACCATCTTCCAGCTAGTAATAATAGAGACACAAATCTGTAAACTAAGCAGAGTTTCAACCAAATTCAATTCAGTGATGGAAATGAAGCTTAATTTCAAGGAAGCATGTTTGGGACAATTTGTATTTATATTTGTGGCCCTTCCTTGGATAATTTGGAGAGAAATGTTTTAAACAAGCCATAGACATTTAATTTTTCATGAGCTACATTTCCAACCTTATGTCTCCCTCCTGTTTTTTCTCCTCTCTCTCCAAAAACTTTTCAGACAGATGCCATAAGCAATGACCTGCTAACAACTGTTCCCCCTACACATTGTGAGAACAGAGAAAGTCAATCATGCTTTGTTGGATGAAACTTAATTCTCCATAAACTCAATGAAGAGTGAACTCCTGGCTTCATTCTCCCAATAGATCATAGAATAGAGCCTTTAATACCCGTTGAGATAGCAGCATCAATTACAATTGAAGTTGCTCCATGGATATATTAACTGTGGGCAAATCTCTTCATTCCTTGAACATCTTGAACATCTCAAGGGTGAAGCTGGAATGTTTTTTTTCCCCCAATTCCCTACTGGAATCCCTTTTGTCTGCATAATTGTTTCTGCTTTCCAACGCAAGGCAAGCTTATGGTTAATGGAAGGGTGGGGATAAAAGAAATCATATTTCTTTAACAATATTTCCTGAAGAAATTACTCCTTAGCAAAACTTCTCCAAACTGTCTTCTGTGAGATGTTCCAGTCCACTCCTAAATTTTCAACTACTAAAAAGGAAGAATTGTTGTTTTTTAGTCCTCTATACACAGCAGCCTGAGAAAAAGCCTTATTGAACTTAGTGTGTGGGTCTATACCTACCTACCTACCTATCTATAGCTATATATCTCTATTCATCCATCCCTCCAATCTATCTGTTTTATATCTATATCTATCTATCTATCTATCTATCTTTATATCTATAACTTTATATCTATTGCTATCTTTATATCTATCATTATCTATCTTTATATCTCTGTCTATCTCTATCTATCTATCTATCTATCTATCTATCTATCTATCTATCTATCTATCTATCTATCTATCTATCTATAAAATACAAAATTCCACTGGTAGTTTCTGATCTGTTTTGTTTTTCCTTTACAGAGGAGGTGCCTGCAGGCGGTATTTTGCCCCAGCACTACAATTAAACCATTTAAAATATATTAGCTGCATTTCTCTGCTGAGTTAATTTGCAGGGTTTCCTTGTACCTTGAGGGGCCTCACCACAACTGGCTGAGAGCCTAGTTGGCAAGCCATCTCATTCCCGAGGCTTGCTTGCTTTTTCTCAAGGAAAGGAAAGGCTTGGGATAACTTTATCCTTGATCACTGGGTGGCAAAGCAACGTTTCTTGCCTAGCTCATCCCTCCGCCAACTTGACTTCGTTCTAATCTAGGCCTTCAAACTTAGCAATTTAAAGACTTGTGGACTTCAACTCCCAGAATTCTCCAGCCAGCAAAAAAATGAAGGCACTTCATGGAGTTCAACTCCTTACCCAATTTATAGTGTAATTTTTATTAATCACAATATTGAGAGCTTGGAATGGGCTTGTGTTTGCTTGCTTGCTGGATGGCTGGATGGCTGGATGGCTTGCTGGATGGCTTGCTGGATGGCTTGCTTGCTTGCCTTGGCTTGCCTTGGCTTGGCTGCTTGCTTGCTTGCTAAATCAGTGGTCAACAAACTTGGCAACTTTAGGACTTGTGGACTTCAATTCCCACAATTCTCCAGCCTTCAAGTTGCCAAGTTTGAAGACCTTCAAAAGTTCAAGTTTGAAGACCTACAGTAACAGCCCAGACAGGAAAAAGTTGGGAGGTGAGTCCGCCCCCCCCCCCCAATTGCTGAGCCCGAGAGCCCCCGAATATTTCCACCTTGGATGACACTGGCCTCAAGAAAAAGTGAACTATTAATTGGATTTCTTTTTTTTAAATTAAGTAGTGCTATATTTATCTAGCAAAGAAAAGACACAAGGAGGGCGCATTTTTCCTCCCCGTTTGCAAGCTGCTGTAAAATCTGTGTTCCGTCACGCTAAATGGAAATCTTCCCCCTCCTCCCCACCCCTCAAAAAAACACGATTTAAAATGCCATTTTGAAAGTAAGGAGACTGGCACAAGGCGGGGGGGGGGGGGCAAGCAAAACAGGTATTCCGAGGGAATGGAGCGACAACAAACGGCCCTTTCTGGTGTGGCGCATGAGCAGAAAGGCCCCGGGGGACGGGGGATAGCGAGCGAAAGCTGGGCTGTTGTTTTTTTTCACGAGAGACGCACAGAATATCTTCTAACAGGAATCACTACGAAGTACATTTTCTCCTCTGGCAAAGCTGCGGAAACTTTGAGACGAACGAAGAGACGTTCAAGGGAAGAAAAGCTTAGAAATGTTTTTCCTCCCGTCCACCCACAGATAAAATGATGGTAGATGAGATAGATAGGTGAGTGATAAATAGGAGGGAGGGAGGGAGAGGAAGGCAGATAGACAGGCAGAGAAGGAGAAAGGAAGAAAGGGAAAAGAAAGAAAAAGGGAAAGAAAAGAAAATGAAAAGACAGACACAAAGAGAAGAAAAAGAGAAAGAAAGACAGAAAAAGAAAAGACAGACACACACAGAAAGAACAAAAAAGAAAAAGAACAAAAAAGAAAGTAAAAAAGAAACAGAAAGAAAGAAAAAAAGAAAAGATAGACAGGCAGAGAAAGGAGAAAGGAGAAAAAGAAAAGAGAAAAAGAATTCCCGGGAATAGGAAACCACGTCCATCTCAAACTCTTTCCTCTTTCTAAAAATCTCTGCAAATACGTAGCAACGGTCAGCCCTGTTCCTCTCTTAGCCTCCCCAGATCCCACCTTCTCCAGTTATTCAGAGAAAAAAGAAGAAAAACCCTCCACTATGGGGCTTTTCCTAGATTCCGAGGGTTGCTGTTGGTTCTATCCCCCAATGCTGTTTTTCTCTGCTCTACGTAGAACCGTCGCCTTGTTGGAAAGGAATCTTCTCCACCTTCCTTCCTTCCCTTTCCCCCAATTCACGCCCTTCCTGCCAGTAAAAATCTTGGCGGAGCTTCAATGGAAGAAAAGCTTAGGAGGTATATTTCATATTTGGAGGTGGAGAAGGAGGAGGATCGCCGATCTAAGGCAGCCTGTAAAACTAGGGAAAATCGGATTATTATTTTTTCCAGAGCCAAGAGCCTATTTATTCCCCGCGCCTAAAAGACTAGCGCATCAGCTCTACAATTACGCAGACCTCTCTCTCTCTCTCTCTCTCTCAAGGGCTTGACAAAGTAGAAGACCAATGCCTAGGGGATTTAAAACATTCCACTCGTGGTGTACGAAGGCGACGGAGGGATCCTTTCTATCTCCGCGGGGACGCCTGGTAGAAAGCGTTTCCTTTTTTCCAGAGGTGGGCTCGCTCTCGTGGGTCTGAGGCTAACGGAGTCCAGCGCAATTCTGCTACTGCACCTGGGCAGGTAGCGAAATCGCGCGCGGACCCGAGGGAAGGAAAGAAAGAAGTGAGGGAGGAAAGAAGGAAGGAAAGATGAAGGAAGGGAGGAAGGAAAAAAAGAAATGAGAAAGGGAAGGAGGAAAGAAGGAGGGAGGAAAGAGAGGAGGAAGGAAGGAAGGAAAGAAGGTCGCACCTGTGTGTCCCCGCGCGATTTCACTACCTGCCCAGGTGCAGTAGCAGAATGGCGCTGGACTCCGCTAGCACTCAGGGCCACGGGTACGAGCCCACCTCACCGCTCCACCTTAGCAGCCCACCTCTGCTTTCTCCCCACCCCTTAAGACTCACTGAAAGAGACCGGTTCGCTCCAGCCCCCTGAAGACACCAAACTTCTGGACTGACACCTCTCCGGACAGAAATCTCAAAAGAAGGAAACGCACCAGCACCCGGGAGCTGATTGATCCGAGTCTCCTTCTCCGGCGGGCCTTCGGATGGAGCAGGACGGCTGGGGAACTTTTCCCCCAGCCACAGGAGGGTGGACGAAAAGGAGAACAGGTCCGCCGGGCCCTTCTCCAGGGAAGCAAAGCGCAAAGCTATCCAAGGGATGCCTCTGTTCTCTCGGGAAGGCTCTTCCTTCTCCCGCACCACTGTCATTTTCCAAAGCAGGACACACAAAAAAACAAAAAGGAGGGGTGGGTGGATGGATCACGGAGGGTTTGAACGATGTCCATGAATTTAAAAGCTGAAGCGACGACAGAAAAAACATGCAGCGTTTCTTCTTTGCAACCCGTTTGGCTCCTTCCTTCCTTCCTTCCGTCCTTCTTTTCTCATTCTTTCCTTTGTTTCCTCCCTATCTTCTTCCCTTCCTTCCTCCTCCCTCCCTCTTTCCCTCTTCTTTTCTTTCCTCCCTCCCTCCTTCCCCCTTTCTTTCCTTCCTTCCTTTCTTCCTCCCTCCCTCCCTCCAACTTCTTCATCTTGTGCCCGCAGTAGAGAAACTGAAGGTTTACGAAGAAATTCAATGTACTATATCAAAAACACCTTCCCCAAGTTTTCCACGTCGTTAAACTGTATATTCCTTTAATGTGGTATGTGGGTGCGCGCCAGGAACTGACGCTGGCGGAGGGGGATGTATGGGGTCGCTTCTTTTAGACGAAGAGGCTCTTTATTGATACCTTCCCGCTAATCACAACACACCGGCTCCAATTGATACCAGAGACGCCCAAGCAAAACAAGTAGAGGCATCAAATAGTAAAATCCTGGCTCAGTCCAGCCTGAGGCCAAAGCGTCCCAAATCCCCGCGGGTTCAACCAGCGCGAGCCAACGAAAAGAGGACAAACGGGGTCCCAACGAATTCAGTTTCTCTAATAGGAATCACCAAAGGCAGTTGGAGTAGCTCCGCGTTGGTCTTACTACACCTTTGGGAAAGAGAAAGGAAGGAGCATAAGAAAGGAGGAAGGCGGAGGAATTCGAAATTCGAATTGGGTTATCGGTCGGAAGCAATTGCCTAAGCAGTTTGCACAAGAAGTTAGGGGGAGGAAACCACCCTGTTATATTTATTTTATTTTATTAGATTTATAAGCCATCCAACTCCTGATAGACTCTTTAGAAAGAAAGCCCACCCACTTCGAGCGCGCTTACTCTGGGGAAAGAAGAGTATAAGATCTCGTCGGAAAATTGCAGCCCACAAAAACGATGCCCAAAGTGTTTAAAACGCAGCCTCAAGGCGGCTTCAAGGCGCGGAGGGGATCGAGCGGGGCGCAGCGTTGGGAAGATGGATGGGGGTTCTTGAGCTGTCCTCCTCCAGTTTAAGAAGAGAAGCCGGGGCGGCCTTTCAAGGAAATGCCCGCTACCCCAGGAAGAGAGCCTCGGATGCAACCTTGAGGGAAGCTTGAGTTGGAGTTTGACTCTAAAGCAGTGTTTCCCAGACTTAGCAACTTGAAGATATTTGGACTTCAACTCCCAGAATTCCCCAGCCAGCGAATGCTGGCTGGGGAATTCTGGGAGTTGAAGTCCAGATATCTTCAAGTTGCTAAGGTTGGGAAACACTGCTCTAAAGAGATGGGGTTGAGCTGGAGTTTGACTCTAAAGCGCAGCGTTTGGTCGGAAGCGGGTGCTTCGCCATCCACCAACACCGCTCTCTCCGCCAAGTCTTTTTTCCCCTCCTCTGAGAGCGAAAGGGCGGCGGCGCCTTCTTTTTCAATCCCATTTATCTGTTTGTTTGTTTGTTTGTTTGTTTTAATTTATTCAGACCGGGTTATTGTAGCCCTATTCTGGTAAAATAAAATCAAAATCCACCCTCGTTCCCTTCGTGGTTTTTAAACTCGTTTCTATCTCCAAATACAGTATATTGGGGAAGGTCCTTTTCTCTTATGTACGGTACTCGCGGATCGGCGGCTCCCGGAGACGAGCGGTGGGGTGGGCGCCGCTAAAGATCTCCCCCTCCGGCTCAGCTACCCCCTCGCCCCGCGTTTAAGGGAAAGGGGCGGGAGGGAATCCCAGAAGAGAAGAGCGACGGGGTGGGATTGCTCCGACCGGAAAATCCCAAAAGGAAAGAAGATAAGAAGAAAGCAAGGAAGGAAAGAAAGAGAAAGAAAGAAAGAAAGAGAGAGGGGGGGAGGGAGGGAGAGAAGTCTGGAGGTAGGACCGCGGCTTGGAAGAGGCTCCCTTTGCAAAGCGCTGGCTTCCCTGCACAACCTTCTGAACGTTGGCCCTGGTTATCGAGGCTTCCCGAACTAATTCCCGAGGTGAAAGCCAGGCCTGGAAATCGAAGGGAGCCCTTGCCACACGACAATAAGACTGATTCTGGGTCTAGGCAGGTCACACCAGTTTTTCCAAAGGTGGCCCCTTTTAAGACTTTGTAAAAATATCCACTGGGAAATTCTGGGATTCTCTCTCTCTCTCGCTCTCTCGCTCTCTCGCTCTCTCGCTCTCTCTTATTTATTTATTATCTATTTATCTGTTTTTATTTATTATCTACCTACGGTATGTATCGCTATTTTTATTTATTTATTATCTAGCTATCTAGCTATCTCTATCTATTTTTATTATTTATTATCTAGCTAGCTAGCTATCTCTATTTTTATTATTTATTTATTATCTATCTATCTATCATCTATCTAGCTCTATTTTTATTATTTATTTATTAGCTAGCTAGCTAGCTATTTATCTAGCTCTATTTTTATTATTTATTTATTATCTATCTATTTATATCTATTTTTATTTATTATCTATCCATCCATCCATCCATCCATCCATCCATCCGTCTATCTATCTATCTATCTAATATGACGCTCAACTCCCGAGGGACTCTCAAAATTGCCACACTTCTTAAAGCTGCCACTTTTGGAAAACACACACACCAGACGTCGGAGCTCCATATTTCCAGAGTCACGGAAAAAAAGAGGGAAAGAAAGGAGGAGGGGAGCTTAAAAGGAAGTGGAAAAGAAAGAAAAGGGATGAGATTGTCCCAATGGACAAATCTCGGTCCACTCACCGCCCCCAAAGGCCGCTCCGGAAGTCCCCACCCGAGAACGAGCCCAGGGCACCCCCGACCCTAATTCCTGGCAAGTCTGAACACGCCGGCCGCTTGGCAAATTCTTTTTGCCCTCCTCCCTGCCCAAAAATGTAGG
Organism: Erythrolamprus reginae; assembly: GCF_031021105.1. Classification (NCBI taxonomy): domain Eukaryota; kingdom Metazoa; phylum Chordata; class Lepidosauria; order Squamata; family Dipsadidae; genus Erythrolamprus; species Erythrolamprus reginae. Next base: position 227,292,933 of record NC_091952.1, read on the forward strand.
CGGAGTCACATCACTTGCTCCCAAGGACAATTGCCCGCAATGCGACCCCGGGAAGGATACCAGGATGTCCGAGAGTAATTGATAATTTCGATTTCAATTGACTGTTCACCGTCGGTTATAGATTGATCTCCTAGCGGCCTGCATCAATACACCCACTACCTTCCCTGTCCTATTGTTCCCTTTTATTCTTATTTATTTATTTATTTATTTATTTATTTATTTATTTATTTATTTATTTATTTATTTATTTATTTATTTATTTATTTTGTCCATTACACAATAATACACAATATTCATTTCATGTATTCAAATCATGTGCTCACACACACGTATATACACACACACACACACACAGAGGCATACTTACAAGGCAGACTTCAATCCCAGTAAGGGTATGGCTAGCTGATGAGAGCATAATAAGCTCGAAATATACTACAGTACTCAAGAAAATAAAGGGAGCCCTCAAAGAACACACCCTAGATCTGAATGAATGAAATGTGCTCCTTGAATACTTTGTCCTGTACAAAGATGAATGTGCTGACGACATGCGAAATTTATTTTCAATCAGGGTTGCTTCCTAAGTGGACAGTTTGATTTCACAGACGTTTGATTTACTCGGAGTTATATTGTGTTGTTTAAGTAAGTGTTTCCCAACCTTGGCAACTTGAACATACATTTGGAATTCTGGCTGGAGAATTCTGGGAGTTGAAGTCCAAATATCTTCAAGTTGCCAAGGTTGGGAAAGACTGGTTTAATGCTGTTCTGTTCGGGTCGTATGCGACCCGAAGCCAAGTTTGAGTCCCTGTAAAAAATTTTCCCTGCATATCTGAAACTTGAAATTTCATGCTGGTTCATCATTTCAGGGGTTCTCTCTATGAGAATTTTTTTTGGGGGGTGGGGGGCTTAGTTTTTGCTGGGCAAAAAAAGTTACAAATCTTCTGTTCGGGTCACATACGACCCGGACCGAAAACTCTTCATTTGAAGTGCTTATGTTTGGTCAATTTGAAAACTTTTTTCACTTGGAAAGTAGTCTGAACATTTCTGCACACAATGATATGAAAATTGAAATGAAAAAAGTAAATCTTATTGGTTTATTTTGCGGATATAATGCACGCCCCCCCGTTTTTGTGATTTTTTTTTCAATTTATGGATAGTTTTGCTTGCAAAATGCATTCTATTTTACTAAAGTTGGTGTGGGATTGGTAGCTTGAACATTTCTGAATATAAGAAAAATATAAAGGAACTGAAAAAAATGATTCTTATTGGTTTTTTAATATCAGAAATAAGGCCTCCCCCCCCCCTCGGCTGCTTGCAACCATTTTCACTTTTTATTTTTTTATCCTCCAAATCCGAAATATTCTTTAAAATCTTAGGCATTCATTTACTCAATTTAACAATGCTGATCATCAAAAAATATTTTTGGGGTGGTGGCTAATTGTTTTCTGGGCAAAAAAAAATCATAACTTCGAGTCTGTTTCTGTTCGTATATGACCGGACCAAAAATAATTTTTTTAGGTACTTGAATTTGATCTTTTTGAAAACTTTTTCAACTGGAAAACTAGTTTGAACATTTATGAACATAATGATATGAAAATTGAACTGGAAAAATTGAGACTTATATTTTTATTTTGATCAAAAAGCCCCTCCCCCCCCATCCTTTTTTAATTTCGTGTCAATTTCTATTTTTTTAAGGCTACAAATCCCTAAGGAATTTCCCCCCAAAAGGTTTGATATACTAAATTGAACATTTCTGAATATAAGAAAAATATAAATGAACTGAAAAAAATGGTTCTTATTGGTTTATTTTTGCCACAAAAAGGCCACCCCCCACCCCCGGCCTTGCTATGTGCCATTATTGTCACTGTTTATACATATTTGTCTAGAAATATTTGGAATATCCTTTTGAAAATCAACCACATTGTAGCCAGAGGACTAATTTTATGAAACAAATCCATTTTACTAAAAAAAAGTATGTAAGTTTGAAATTAACAGCATAATTTTTATATAAATTGAAATAATTGAACACGGGGGGAGGCATACATTTATGTGCAAAATAAACCAATATGCATCAATTTTTCCAGTTCAATTTTCATATCATTATGTTCAGAAATGTTCAAGCTACCAATCCCACACAAACTTTAGTAAAATAGAATGTATTTTGCTAGCAAAACTATCCATAAAGTGAAGACTATTTTAAAAAAACGGGGGGGCATGCATTTCATCAACAAAATAAACCAATATGCATCAATTTTTCAAGTTCAATTTTCATATCATTATGTTCAGAAATGTTCAAGCTACCAATCCCATACCAACTTTAGTAAAATAGAATGCATTTTGCAAGCAAAACTATCCATAAATTGAAAAAAATTTCACAAAAATGGGGGGGGCGTGCATTATATCCGCAAAATAAACCAATAAGATTTACTTTTTTCATTTCAATTTTCATATCATTGTGTGCAGAAATGTTCAGACTACTTTCCAAGTGAAAAAAGCTTTCAAAAAGACCAAACATAAGCACTGCAAATGAAGAGTTTTCGGTCCGGGTCAGGGTGACCCGGGAACAGAAGATTTGTTACTTTTCTTAAACAGAACAGCAGGGTTAAGTGCATAGTTCCCTCTAAGCTGAGCAGTGAGCAATCGCTCACTTAAAAATCATCATCAACTCAGAGTTTTCCAAACCTGCCCAGAAGCTGAGAGGGAAAGAGTGAGAGGGAAGGAGAGACAGAGGAAGAGAGAGAAACAGATAGAAAAAAGAAAGGAAGGAAAAGAGAAAGAAAAAGAATGGGAGTAAGGAAGAGAGAAAGAAAATCAAAATCTAGTTTGAAACTAGCTCAACTATTTAAGTGGCATTTTGATATTAATAGAGTTGCCCTATTATGAGCTCACTGTTATAGACACACAGTACAGTATTTTATTTTGAAATTCTCTGAAGCAAAACAGGGTGGGTTTTTTATTTATCTGTTTGTTTGTTTGTTTGTTTGTTTGTTTGTTTATTATTTCTGTGCCGCCCAGTCCCAAGGGGACTGCCGCTCAGACACTATACTTTTCCGCCCACCCCCCCAAAAAAAATTAGAGGGAACACTGTTTAAGTGTTCCCTTGATTTTCCCCTTGATTTTTTTGAGCAGTGTAGATCTATACTAGTCTCCCTTCCTCTTGGTTATCAGCAAAAAAAAGGAGTTACACGCACACACACACACTCACAGTACATACATACATACATACATACATACATACATACATACGTACGTACGTATGTATGAATATATAGCCACCCTGAGTCTGCGGGAAAGGGGGGGGATATCTAGAAATCCAAATAGATTGAGGGGAGGGGGAGGAAGGAAGGAAGGAAAGAAAGAAAGAAGGCAGGCAGAGAAAGAAAGAAGGAAGGCAGGCAGGCAGAGAAAGAAAGAAGGAAAGAAAGAAAGAAAGAAAGAAAGAAAGAAAGATGCATTCAACGGTCTGGCAATAATGGGACTGAAATCCAACCCAGCCGATAATGGATACGCCCCTGGAAAAGGTTGGTTTATTGTAGCCTACCAAAGGTTTCAACCTGCTTTTGCTCATATGAGAACCCCCAAACCAGCCTCGGGTTTCTTCAGACGTCACCCCATGGACTCCAGAAACTCCGGGCTCACTTCCACGAAGGGGTGGGGTGGAAGTTGGGAATCAAGTGCTTTTACTTTCAAATAATCTCGACTCGCGGAGGAAAAGAGGGCAAAGCTGGCTGGGGAATTCTAAGAGTTGAAGTCCGCCAAGCTTAAAGTTGTAGAGCCCTGGACTAGACTAGAGGACTGTAGGAACCCAATTGGCCGGGGGTAAATTGGAAGCTTGCAGTTTACAACCCACCCACCCCGACCAATTGCTGAAGTTTAGCATCGGTTTTCAGCTCTTTCCCTCGATTACACACGAACGTACGCACACACAAACGCACATACACTTGTTTTGGTGCCACCTGCTATTTTTAAAGGCACCGCCAAACCCTTGCACACCTTAGAGTCTTTGGGTAACGGGTGAGGCGGGTTGAAGACCCTGGCAGCTACGGCACTTTCAGCCAAGGAAGCCTGCCACCCGGAGCCTATTAAGAAGCGGGTGATCCTTTTGGATTGAGCTGGGTTAGAGACTCTGGAGAAGGGGGTCCTTCAGGCTGAGTTTAAAAGAATGGAGTGGAGTGGAGTGGAATGGAATATAGTAGAATGGAATAGAATAGAGTAGAATGGAGTGGAAGGGAAGGGAACAGAGTAGAATGGAATAGGATGCAGTGGACCCTTGGGATTTTCTCCAAAGGCCTTTGAGGAGATCTCCCCTAGCATAGCTTCTCCCCCCCTCCTGTGCCCCCCTCCCCATTTGAAGCGAACTTTCAACCTTTCAATGGGGGATATGACTCAACGCGGCTCCCAATCGCTACCTGTCCTGTGGAGCCTTTATTGCAGCCCCCCCCCCAAACTTGGCCACTTTAAGACTTGTGGATAGCATAGTTGGCTGGAGTTCAAGTCCACAAGTTGAAGTCTTTGCCTGCACAGACAGCCTTCCCGCTTTAGCCAGAACCCCGGGATCGCTTAGAGGTCTCCTATCCAACTGCTAACTAAATCTGCCTCCTCCGCCCTTTCCCCCCTTTAGCTTCCCAACGCAGACAAATGCCAGCCAGGTGCTGCCACCTGCTGAAGCAATATATAAGCACTAGGCTCTTTATCGCGACATTGCGATTTCAGCAAAGCCGCCTCTTCTCTTCGAAAACTTTGGGAAAGGGGAAAAGACGCTTTTTATAGGGGGGGAAGGGGGAGAGCGCCTGCCAAAAAGCTGGACCCGACGCCGGATATCGAGTTTGCGCCCTTTTCTTTGTCTCTTGAAGTGCACTTCAGCCATTCTCCGCAATGGCTTTTCTCGCAGCCCCAAAGAGAGGCATGTTGGAGAATTTGCAGGAAGGAAGGAAGGAAGAGAGGGAGGGAGGGAAGATGATAGATAGATAGATAGATAGATAGATAGATAGATAGATAGATAGATAGATAGATAGATAGATAGATAGATAGATAGATAGACAGACAGACAGATAGACAGATAGATAGAGATAGAGATGATGGATGGATAGATGGATAGGATGGATAGGATAGGATATATAAGATATATAGGTAGATAGGTAGGTAGGTAGATAAGATAGATAACATAGATAAGATAGATAAGATAGATAGAGATAGATAGAGATAGATATGATGGAGAGAGAGAGAGAGATGAGAACTAAGACGGCTAGTCTGGAGGGGGACGAGCTTTCAAAACAGCCAAGCTGTGGAAGCGTTGGAGGAGGGGGGGCGTCTTCCCCTTCGGAGGGACCCTGGAGTCTCGGTCGGACTGATCCGGAGCTGTCGGCAACTCCCGCTTCATTAGGAGAGACCAGACACTATTTGATCTGTTATGACAGCGGAGCTCAATTAGATCGCGTTGCTGAACCCCTCCAACGAGGGAACTTAACGCTCTGAAGTCCCAAGCGCCAGGTCACAGCCTTGACACATCAAATCAAAATCAGGGGGGCGGGAGGAGGCCTTTCTCTCCGTCCAACCAGGAGGCTTGGACGCGACGCCTTCCCTCCCTCATTCCCTCCCTCCCTACTCAAACAACACCCCCCCCCCCCACCCTCCCACACACAAAGTTTCCCAGTCCTGAAGATCCCGGCCGTCCCATCTTGTTTTATTCACAAGAAACGGCGCTGGGAACGGGCGCGATTAATGCAAGCAAGAATGAAAACAAGCGTTCAAAAATAGTGTCAATAGCTATAGCATTTTAGACATATACTGCTTTTATTAACCCTCTCTCTAAGCTGTTTACAGAATCAGCATATGGCCCCCAACAATCCGGGTCCTCATTTTACCCACCTCAGAAGGATGGAAGGCTGAGTCAACCTTGAGCCGGTGGTGAGATTTGAACTGCTGAACTACAGCCAGCAGTTACCTGAAGTAGCCTGCAGTGCTGTACTTTAGCCATTGCGACACCCGGGCTCTCTTAATAAATAAAACAAATGGAAGATGTTTGTTAGGTCCTAGACTTCCCGAGGAAGAGGCAAGGAAATAGATAGGTAGGTAGGTAGGCAGGTAGGTATGTAGAGATGGAGAGAGAGAGAGAGAGAGAGAGAGAGAGAGAGAGAGAGAGAGAGAGAGAGAGAGAGAGAGAGAGAGAGAGAGAGAGAGAGAGAGATGGAAGGAAAATTAAATTAATTTAAAAGCAAGGGCCAGGCTCCTTGCAGATCTAGAGAAACGGGCCCGATTTCTTCTCGGTTCATTCCAGCCTAGAAGAGCCTGGGAGCGCACCAAAGCTTTTAACGACCTTCCTATGAAGTCCTGCAAATATATATATATATACACTGCTTTAAAAAATTAAAATAAAGGGAGCACTCAAATAACACATCCTAGATCTGAATGAATGAATATTCTCATTGAATACTTTGTTCTGTACAAAGTTGAATGTGCACAACAGCATGTAAAATGATTGTCGCTTCCTAAGTGGACAGTTTGATTTCACAGAAGTTTGATTTACTTGGAATTATATTGAGTTGTTTAAGTGTTCCTTTTATTTTTTATGAGCAGTGTATATGTGTGTGTGTGTGTGTGCATACAATATTCTTAAAATGCCACTGATGGTGCCATCGCCACCAAATTTTAGGTTTGCGGGCCCCGCAGGGGCTGAACTCTCCCCCCCGCCCCCCCAGGAGAAGGCAAAACCAACACTTCCAAAGTCCCAATTTTCCCTCCATCCCACCCAGAACACATTTTTCCCCCTTACGGATCTTCAAGGAGATGAAATTCAAATCCATTGCCCCCCAAAAATTTGCGGTACACCGAGGCCTCCGTGGACAAAGTTAATGTCATGGATTCTTCCTCAATTTTTTCCCCTGGATTACCGCGCTCCAATTTTTGGAACTGCGTGGTAGAAGCATTATGGACACTCGCGAGGCAGTGGTGTAAAATTAACGTTGTGGGGAAGTAGCAGCAAGGATCGCCGATTGAGTCCCATAAAGGCACCTAAGAAGCCTAGTCTCAAAGGAGCAGAGGCCCGTCTCTCTCCCCCGCCCCATTCCATGATTTAAGGGTTGTTTCAAAGCCGCCTCTGCCTCTCCGCCCCCTTCCATTATAGGATACCACCAAGCTAGGACAGTGTTTCCCAACCTTGGCAACCTGAAGACATTTGGACTTCAACTCCCAGAATTCCCCACGGCTGGGGAATTCTGGGAGTTGGAGTCCAGATAAACTCCAAGTTGCCAAGATTGGGAAACACTGACCTAGGAGACTCAACGGTTCACAGAAACCTAAAATAATTGATATTTTTGGAACTTGAGCGCTGGTTTCCTTTGATTTGTTATTATGAACTTCAGCCTCCGGGACAGCTGATGGATCTCGCTTAGGTCTAAAAGGGCGTAGATCAGAACGGGGAGATGGGTAAGAGGTAAGAAAAGGGTGCTTGTTTGTGTGTGTGTGTTAGAGAGAGAGAGAGAGAGACAGAGACAGACAGACAGAGAGATGGGTTCCTCTTTTTAAACAACAAAGACAACCACACACAGCTATTGCTTATGGATAGGGAGACAGAGACAGAGACAGAGAGACAAAGAGATGGGTTCCTATTTCTAAACAACGAAGACAACCAGACACAGCTATTGCTTATGGATAGGTAGGTAGAGGGAGGGAGGAAGAGAGAGAGAGAGAGAGATTCGAAATCGCAACTCCGTGGGAGAGTTACATTTACCGACAATTGATAGTCGGCGCTGCAAAGCAACGCAGGAGTAGAGCCCCAAAAGATCGCCGGAGGGTTTCTGAACAGAAATCTCTTAATTTTCCCCTACCCAGGAGAAACCGAATGGCGAAGCACAAAAAAAAAAAAGGAAGGGAAGGCGCGAGTCAAGCGCTCTAACGGCGCGATCCTAAATTTTGGTGTGATCTGCGCGGACTTTCTCGCCCTCCCTGCGCCTGATCTCCGCAATTCAGTGAAGGGACGGGAGAGGAGAGGAGAAAAAGAAGGGAGGGAGGGAAAGAAAGAGGGAGGGAGGATAGATAGATAGATAGATAGATAGATAGATAGATAGATAGATAGATAGATAGATAGATAGATAGATAAATAAATAAATCCCGGAAACAACCCGGGACCCCCAACATCTGTCCAAAAAGAAGCGCTTTTCGACTCCTTCTTGCTAGGGCATAACCTTCGAAGTCGGAAGGGCCGAAGTCCAATTGCCGAAGGGAATAGGGAAGAAAGGGGTGGCGGGCGTCGGGTTGGGGGCAGGAGAAGGAAGAAAAGAGGTCGGAAACCTGGGACCCTTCCGCGGCTAAGGCGAAGCAGCACCTTCTCCGACTCCCGCTCAACACCCAACGCGCCAGTCGAAAGAGTTGTATTATTACTACTCCTCGCCGCCCCTGCCGTTGCCGTTACTAAGTGAATGTGCCACCAGGCTTAGTAAAAAATAAGGAAGCGGGGCTGGGAAGTGCGCCCTCGAGCCAGATTAAAGTTTCCGCGTGTAACCCCCCCCCCCCCCAAAACTCTAGCGCTGTTTTTTTCCCCATCATGAACAAGTCAGCTAAGAAGGTGCTGCTCAAATTGTAGGACCAAGCGCCAGAATCGCTCACCTAAGCGCTTATTCCGAAAGTGAGATAAAGGGAGGAAGGAAGGAAGGAAGGAAGGAAGGAAGGAAGGAAGGAAGGAAGAAAGATAGCTTACTCATCCAAGGAAAGAAGGAAAGAAGGAAAGAAAGAAGGAAGGAAGGAAGGAAGATGGCTTACTCATCCAAGGAAGGAAGGAAGGAAGGAAGGAAGGAAGGAAGGAAGGAAGGAAGGAAAAAGAAAGGCAATGGGTCTACTCAGGGTGCCCCATTTCTGGCGCACGTTTGCTCCCAAGCAATCCTAAAGTTTACTCCCAAACAGGAACCTTATCGCACAAACGCCCCACCCCCGAACAGAAGCTTTCCTAATTCGCGTTACGCCACGACTCCCATCGCTCACGTATGGGCGCTGTGGTACTACCCACCCCATGACAAAAGCGGCCAGAGAGCAAGCTGTCAGCGAGCCAGCCCTCATAAGGGAAAGAACCTGCGGGGGTGGCGGGGCATAAGAACCTGAGGTCGGGTCAAGGTGGACCAGAGGTGCCGGCGGACGCGACGCCTGGAAGCACCCTCAAGTGCGCCCAAGTCCAGTGCAGGAGACCGGTGGGAGAGACCGCGGATCAACCGCTCGTTCAGCCGCCTGGCCGGGATGGGCAGGATTGGGGTGGAAAGACTCCCGGCCGCGGTGCTGAGCCGTTTACCCCCCAAAACTTTTATCTTAGAATCAGAGGTCTTCAAACTTGGCAATGTTTAAGACTTGTGGACTTCCACTCCCAGAATTCTCCAGCCAGCTAAAGCTAAAGGAACGAAGCTAAAGCTGGCTGGAGAATTCTGGGAGTGGAAGTCCACAAGTCTTAAAAGTTGCCAAGTTTGGGGAACCTCTTCCTTGGACTGTAACTCCCATCCCTCCGCCACCACTTCTGTCTGGGGATGATGGGACACAAAGAATGCATATGGTGGGTAGGATACAATCGACCTCACCCCATTCCTAAGAGGTCTGTAAGGGGCGTGCATAAGCGCCCCATTGTGCCTACCGTCCCTGTCCTACTGTCCTCATTGTCCTAATAGACCAGTACTCACTTTGCTAATGTTTTATGTTCACACCAATACCTGTCTTGTACATGTTTTGACTAAAGAAGGAAGGAAGGGAGGAAGGAAGGGAGGGAGGGAGGGAGGGAGGAGGGAGGGAAGGAAGGAAGGAAGGAAGGAAGGAAGGAATAGAAATAAAAAATTGCCTGTACCTACTTTGTTAATGTTTAAGTTCATACCAATACCTATCTTGTACATAAATAAATAAATATGTGAGTACATAAGTAAGTAATAAATAGAAATAAAAAATTACCTGTATCTACTTTGCTAATGTTTAAGGTCATACCAATCCCTGCTACCTTGTACATGTTTTGACTAAGTAAGTAAGTAAGTAAGTAAGTAAGTAAGTAAGTAAGTAAGTAAGTAAGTAAGTAAGTAAGTAAGTAAGTAAGTAAGTAAGTAAGTAATAATAAAATAATAATAAATAAATAAGCAAGCAAGTAATAAATAAATAAATAAAATAAAATAAAATAAAACGAAATAAAACAATGAAATGAAATAATAAAATAATAAAATAAGTAAAATAAATAAATAATAAAATGAAATGAAGTGAAATGAAGTGAAAATGAAGATAAAATACCTCTCCCCCGGTCCACAAAGCTGGTGATGGTGTTGGCTGCCTTGGAGGACTGGAAGAAGCTGGCGTTGATGCCCAGTTTCTCGGCGATGGAATAGGTCCGGTAGAGGGAGAGCATGTACTCGTGGGGCTCCACGCGGGGCTGGCTCGCCGCCGCTCCCTTCTTGGCCGCCGCCGCTCCGGCCGATCGGGACGTTCCGCTCTCCCGGCAGCTCCGCTTGCCCTTGCCGGACTCCCGGAGAGAGGGCGCGGCGGCGGCCGGGATGGTGGCCTGCTGGCAACAGGGCAGCTGCCCCCAGAAGAAACCCGCGAGGAACACGGCGGAGAGCAGAGCCCGGGCCGCATTCATAGCGAGCGAGCGGCTGCCTCCTCGCCCGGCGCCCCGCGGCCAGCCCCACTAGCGCCTCCCGCCCAGCCCAGCCCGGCCACGCTCCCGCCGGCCGTCTGCGGCACCGCTGCCCCAGCGCCAGAGGCCAGAGCCCGGGCGGGACACGCCCCCCCGCTCCTCGCCCCGCCCCCGGACACGCCCCTGGCCTTGCCTGCGGTCACGGCTCCCGCCCGCCCAGAAAGGGGGAAAGGATGGGGTTGGGATTTGGGGGGGGGGGCGGGGAGCTGGAGGCCGGGGTCCAAATCTACCGTAAGCTAGAGCAGGGGCTGCACGAGGAGAGGAGACAGGATAACAGGACAGGACACGAGGAGAGCAGAGGAGGAGGAGAGGAGAGAAGAGAAGAAAGGGAGGGGAGAGGAGAGGAGAGAAGGAGGGGAGACAAGAGGAGTGGAGAGAAGGAGGGCAGAGAGGGAGAGGGGAGAGGAGAGGAGAGAAAGAGAGGAGATAACAACAGAAGGAGAGGGGAGAGGAGAGCAGAGGAGAGGAGGGAAGAGAAGGAGGGGAGACAAGAGGAGAGGAGAGAACAGAACAGAACACAAGGAGAGGGGAGAGGAGGGGAGGGAAGGAGGGGAGACAAGAGGAGTGGAGAGAAGGAGGGCAGAGAGGGAGAGGGGAGAGGAGAGGAGAGAAGGAGAGGAGAGGAGATAACAACAGAAGGAGAGGGGAGAGGAGAGCAGAGGAGAGGAGGGAAGAGAAGGAGGGGAGACAAGAGGAGAGCAGAGAACAGAACAGAACACAAGGAGAGGGGAGAGGAGGGGAGGGGAGCGAAGGAGGGGAGATGAGAGCAGAGCAGAGAAGAGAAGAGAGAATAGAATAGAACAGAACAGAACAGAATAGAATAGAATTCTTTATTGGCCAAGTGTGATTGGACGCACAAGGACTTTGTCTTTGGTGCATAAGCTCTCAGTGTACATAAAAGGAAAGATACATTTGTCAAGAATCATAAGGTAAAACACTTAATGATTGTCATAGGGGACAAATAAGCAAGAAGGAAACAATATTAATAAAAATCTTAAGAATACAAGCAACAAGTTATAGTCATATAGCCATAAGTGGGAGGAAATGGGTGATACGAATGATGAGGAAAAAATAGTAGTAATAGTAGTTCAGACTTAGTAAATAGTTTGACAGTGTTGAGGGAATTATTTGTTTAGCAGACTGATGGAGTTTGGGGGGAAAAAACTGTTCTTGTGTATAGTTGTCTTGGTGTGCAGTGCTCTGTAGCGCCGTTTTGAGGGTAGGAGTTGAAACAGTTTATGTTCAGGATGCATGGGGTCAGTAAATATTTTCATAGCTCCCTTTTTAACTTGTACAGATCCTCAATGGAAGGCAGATTGGCAGCAATTGTTTTTTTCCCTGCAGTTCTAGAGATGCAGTAGACTAAAGAAAGCCCTCCCTACTATCCTTAACCCACCCATTTTCTTCTGGGGAAGAAGTTTTGGATCTATAATAAACCTATAATGGAAATGTCATTTTATTTTATCTACTTTGCAAACTTTAAAGAAGCAATATAAACAGGATATGTTACCTAGTGGATTTACAAACTGGAAAATTATAAGTATGTGATTACTTTGCACCAGATCTCCTATATACTCTTATTTATTAATATTTTTGGGAAAGAGAACTTTTTAGATTCAGAGTTGATTTACAAGAGCAGAAAATTAAAAATTAAAAAAATCAATTAATTTGCCATAATTCATATTTCTGCTTAGATAAATACATAATAGTTACATAAATTCAACCCATGGTTTTACTATTATTTGTGACTTACCCAATTTAACTTAGAGTTCAGCTAACTCTAGAAGCAGTGTACTTTTCCTCTATTCAATTCCCCAAATAAAGCATTATCTGTAAAATTATGGTGTAATCTCTTCTCTTGAATTTGTTTCTGAGGCCATAGCTTCTTAATTAATTAGGGATACTGGTTTTGGCCCCTTGATTTACGATCATCTACACACTTTTGAATGAATGAATGAATGAATGAATGAAGGAAGGAAGGAAGGAAGGAAGGAAGGAAGAAAAAAAGAAAGAAAGAAAGACTCTATGTCTGAAACTAGAAGCAATTTTGTTATTGCTTTTGTCAATGGTCATCTATTCCAAGGGGTTCCATAGCTGTTCATCAATTTAGATTTCCATGCCTATCTCACCCCTACTTTCTCTCTCTATTGTATGGTCTTATCAAAATGTATAAAGTACAGACGGAAGTTAGCTCCAAAGTAATAAATTTATAACCCTCTTTTTGCTGCAGAAAATCCAGGAAATGATTATACAGATTCTATTGAGCCACATACCATTAATGATTATAGCATAAACTAGATTCTCACTGTAATTTTAGGCACCAAATATGGCAATCTCTAGTCTTTCGTAGAATAGAATAGAATTTTATTGGCCAAGTGTAATTGGACACACAAGGAACTTGTCTTGGTGCATAAGCTCTCAGTGTACATAAAAGAAAAGAAAAGTTCGTCAAGAATCATAAGGTACAACACTTAATGATAGTCCGGGTACAAGTAAACAAATCTGGTATTTCAGCTGTCCAAAATGACTACTGTACTGTCAGTAATTCTGGCCAGTGGTTTTAATAGCTAGACCCTTTGAGACCTGTAGTTTAGCAACATCCAGAGAACCACATATTCTTCATCTTTTCTATATGCACTTATAAAAGAGAAAGTCCCACAGAACCTTGATATATTTATAGGGAATTGTGGCTATAAGATAGCATCTACAGTAGAACCTCTGGTCATGAAAACTTCTGACCATGACCAAATTGGGTTCTGACCAAAAAATTCACAATTTTTTTTTCGTGGGCAGTTTCCCCTTCTGATTCAGTACCTTTAATCAGCTTACCAAATTGACTGATACGGCCATCTATAATGTGGAATAAATTATCCTTGCAGATTAAGGGGGGAAAGAACTTCATCAAAGCCATTTACAGTTTTTCATTTTTATTATAGTCGATTTTCTAAATATAATATTTAATATTTTATGGACCACTTAGAGATTAAATTTAGTGGTGTATATCAGAAGTGGGTTCCTTCTGATTCGCACTGGTTCTATGGAACCAGTAGCAAACTGATGGTTTTGCTGATTTTTTCTTCTGCATATGTTCAAAAGGCAAATTTCCTCCATCTTGTTTTTAGCTTTTTGGGGGGGGACTTTTTTTTTTTTTTTACAAATTTTTAGCACTGCGCATGCGCGATGAGGCCAGGCAGCATGGGAGGAAGAGAACCGGTGGCGAGATAAGTTAAAACCATCCTTGGTGTATACATATGTACTGAGTGAATACATCTCCATATATTGCAAGTATATTCCTCAATCGTGGATGATAAATTGCCCACTGGGTGAATAAGTGATCCCACAAAACAACACACTGACAACTACATCTTTCTGAAATGTAAACATTTCTAAACAAATGTGTCATGTGATATGCTGGCATGGAATAGTCCCTTAAAATTCCCAAAGTTTGTGACATCATACTTAATTAATTAATCTGGAACAGATTACTTTATTTACAAAGAACACATTCCAGAAAATGAAAGAAGTGAGAGAAATTTAGATCTGCATGTACTGAATTCTCCACTAATTTATTGACATAAAACTTGTATTACAATGAATCAGAATAAATTATAATTAATGTGCACTTGGACAAAGTGATTCGGTGTTGGTAAAGAAGTGATTCAATCCCAAATAAATGATAAATATAAAATATCCAATACAGTGGTACCTCTACTTAAGAATTTAATTTGTTCCGTGACCAGGTTCTTAAGTAGAAAGGTTTGTAAGTAGAAGCAATTTTTCCCATAGGAATCAATGTAAAAGCAAATAATGTGGGCAAACCCATTAGGAAAGAAATAAAAGCTCAGAATTTGGGTGGAGGAGGAGGAAGAAGAGGAGGACAGTCGCTGCCGAAGGAAGGTGAGGTGAGGGGAATCAAAAAATCCGAAACGTTAAGGCTTAAAAAAAAAGAGGGACCCTGAAGTGGCGAGGAGGAGCATGTGTCTCCCATACACCCGGCGCGAGGCTGCCTCCCATACACTGCGCCAGAGAGAGAAACCCAGGCGGGCGAGGGGGGAACCTCCTGCTCCTTTGACCAAAAGGCATGGCTACTGCTGCTTCTACCTGCTTCCTCTTCCTTCCCATGCTGAAGGGCTCCTCTCGCTCACTCGCTTTGTAGCTGGTACCTTTCCTTCAGCGTGGTGACCCCTTGGTTTGGCTGAAGCCGAGTTGATCCGGCTGGGGCGAAGCACCCCCTTTTCCTTTCCACGCACAGATGCTCCGGGAGGCAACCTTGTGCTGGGTGTATGGGAAGCAGCGCGAGGGAGTAACCACAGTTAAATGGTTCATTCCCTCTCCAAGCGCCCAGAGAAAGGAAAAAGCTCCGTTTGCTCTGGGCTGCTCAAAGAGAAGGGAGCATTTATTTCTTTGCGCGCTGGCAGAAGTTTATTCCCTCTCCAAGCACCCAGAAAAAGGAAAATGTTTCCTTCATTCTGGACTGCCAAAGCCTTCTTAAGCGCCACCGAAAGGCTCCTCTGGCAGCCCAGAAAGGCCCGAGATGGCCGGGATTAAAGGGGAAATGGCAGGAAACTGGTTGGACCTTCGTGCCGCTTTCAAATTTTCTGGGAAATTTTTCCGGGCTTGGGTTCTTAAGAAGAAAATGGTTCTTAAGAAGAGGCAAAAAAATCTTGAACAGCCAGTTCTTATCTAGAAAAGTTCTTAAGTGGAGGCATTCTTAGGTAGAGGTACCATTGTATATCATTTAATTTATGTATCATTTAATGTACACCTATATTAATTCATAGTAGACTATTTTCTTTCCAAAACCTTGAAAGATCTCAATATTGCCATATTTCTAAAGGGTTTATTTTGAACATTTAATAATTATTTTAAAATACTTACACCCAAATATTTAATAAAGTTTAGTAGACATTCTGCTTTATCTCCTAACATTCTTAAACTTTTCATTGCTGAAATATCATCTTAGGTTTATCTATACTGATCTGCTCACATTAAAAAAAATCCTACTTTTCAGATAAACAATCTCCCTCATTTTAAATGCATGTTTAGAGCCAATATTTAACATACAAGGTATCGGTTTAAATACTACAAAGATATAGAAACATAGAAACATAGGAGATTGACGGCAGAAAAAGATCTCATGGTCCATCTAGTCTGCCCGTGTACTATTTCCTGTATTTTATCTTAGGATGGATATATGTTTATTTCAATGTTTAAATTCATTTACTGTGGATTTACCAACCACGTCTGCTGGAAGTTTGTTCCAAGCATCTACTACTCTTTCAGTAAAATAATATTTTCTCACGTTGCTTCTGATCTTTCCCCCAGATAACCTCAGATTGTGCCCCCTTGTTCTTGTGTTCACTTTCCAATTAAAAACACTTCCCTCCTGAACCTTATTTAACCCCTTAACATATTTAAATGTTTCCATGATGTCTCCCCCTTTCCCTTCTGTCCTCCAATATAATTGTTGGAATTTTAATAATTTTGAAAAATGGTTTAGAAAATATCATTTCCTCTAATAGCAGCTTCAGATAGAAGAAATATCTGGAACAAAATGAGCCTCCTAAAAATAAAACAAAAATATTTATATGCTTGGGTTAACTTTGAAGTACTTAGCATTGACATTTGTAAAAATAAAAAGAGAAAAAAAACTTTCAAATTACATTTTTATAGATAAATCAGTTTAGAGATGCTTATTGTGTTTCAATAAAACATTTTATAGATACTTTCATGTTTGTATGAATAAAACATTTTATAGATGTTTATTAGAACATCTTGGTGGAGGTGGACTTGGAGGACCAACAAGAACACATAAATGTTTGGGAACAAGCAGAAATCGCAAGATAAGAGCCATTTTCTGTTTTTATAAAGATTCTTGGAATAAATAATCTGAACATTATTCTCCTCTTTTGTATTGGTATGAGATACACAAAGCATAATTCAGTGAATCCTTTCCCAAACTTTGATCTCTCTATATTATTGGACTGCAGCTCAACAGTTCCCAACCTGTTATCCAACTAAGGCTGAAATCTGGCAGATTATCATTCAAAACGCCAGAAAAATAAACAGATTTTTTTGCCTAGTGAAATATCAATGCAGCCAACCCAACCATTAGGTCAGACCCAAAAATCTACTTGCTCTGATGAATAGCTACAAACAAGCTTCAAATCCAATGTATAAACTATGCCTTCAATCTAATCTAATTCATGATATATATATATATATATTTAAAATATTTTATTTGCAAAACATAGATGGCAATTCTCTTGAATTCATGGATCATTAAGCTTTCTAATGGTTTTTCAAATTAACTCCAATTTTAAAATAAAATTTTGTTTTCAAATATAAGGCCTTTGATGAGCCATTCTCAGAAAACACCATTTGAAGAGGGATAAAGAGACTTCTTGACCTGAATCTTCAAAATCTAAATGTATGAATGTCTAGCTCAGTGTTTAAAACTGTAATCTTAAAACTGACGCTTGCAGCTGAAATTTTCATTTCAAATTATAATACATACACACATACATGCATACAGAGGGAGAGTGATAAGTCAGATATTAAAAGTAATATGAAGTAGAGTTTAGTTTCTAGATTTGCTTTCAAATACAGGTGGCTTTTCACCTTGTTGTCTAGTTGCCAAAATCATAAATCCAAGAGCTTTTCTTGAGGGAAATGAGCAGCCTAGAAGCATGAAATCTAAATAAATAAATAAAATTTGGAGTTGGTTCTACCGCTCTAGGGAAACTACAGGCTAATGCAAAGTCAGATGTCTATGGAGATTCTCAGACATCCTGGTCATGTTGTCCCAAAGGTACTCTTTCAAAAGGCATCTGACTATCTTTGGGTTTTTCTTGAAGGAATTTAAATCCTACCATTCCCCACCATTCAATCAGAACGGAAGGAGCTTCCTGAATGAGAAGCGAAACATCTTCAAGGAAATTCACAGAAAGTCCAATTGCCTTTTGAAAAAGCACCTTTAGTACAAGGTCAGATGCTACAAGTAATACGTGCCTACAATTGAAAGGAACAATTTAATGTTCTTTTCTCTTTTAAAACTGTGTAGTAATGCAAAATATATTGCATGCAGCAGTTAATTAAATGAATAAATGAAGGAGAAAGCGTTGATGTCATTGAATTTTAATTTTCAGTAAGATACAAAATTCTGATCTAAGGCTTAAATTAAATGTTATTGATAGACTAATATAATCCAAGAGTTAAAAATAGATCGATGCTTTGTTTATAGGATTTCAGCTCCAGGTTTAATAATTTGTTTGTACTTGTGTATGTTTCTGAGGCTTTGAGTAAATGTTGACACCTGGTGACTGCCTAGACTACTCCATTACGTTTTCTTGGACAGGTTCTACCCAGAGTGAGTTAGATTGAGACAAGCTAATGAAAGAATAAATAAAATTAACTAAGGGTTGTTTGGAGGTGTTTTGTCATTGCTTTCTTCCTAGGGCTGAAAGAGAGTGATTGGCCAGCTGGGTTCATACCTAAACCAAGACTATAATTCAGTTTTCCAGTTTCTATGCTGGCACCTTAATCATCACACCTGACTCTCAGGTTTGATTTTTACATTACATTATTTGATAACAGTCACTTCATCATATAGCAAGAATGGCTTCTTGTGTTTTACACTTTTCAAATTTTTTTAAAGAAAAAGGTTCTGCTAAATTAGCAAAAGAAGTGCAGAGTTTTTAAAACACATTTAATCTCACTTTTCAACTGTTGATTTTAAATGATCCTTCTGAGATCATAGACTTCTTTAAAAGTCCGTGGGCAGTAAAAAATTTTTATTAGGGCCAGCATTCTTTTTACAGTTCCCAGTGACAGAAATTCTCAGATGATCCAGCAGATATTGGTTGGCAGTCTTTTGCAACATGATGGATTTGTTTTTCTTCCCACCCATAAATAGAACAAGAAACAATGTTTTAAAGCTATCCAATTGAGTTACTTGGCTTTAATAGAATGTAAGAGGCACGCAGAGTCTGGAAAATTCCTGATAGCTTCCTGCAGACTGATGTTATCCAGATGGATTGTAACCATGCTGCCCAGAATTCCACCAAGGGATGGCCAATGGCTGGGAAATCTGCAAGTTGTAGTCACAATACAGCTAGAGGACACCAAGTTGGTTTAAGAGTAAGGTTGGTCCATAAATTCAATGCCGTTGATCTCCACTGAAATCAAGGCAGAGGTGAGTTCCTAGCAGTTCTAAGTGGTTTTTTAGAACCATTAGTAAATTGGTGATGATGTCACAGAGCGGCTCTTTCATTGTTGGTCTGTAGGCACTGCCATCTTGTTTTCAGCTACTGTACATGTACAGAAAGTTTTGGTTTTCAGCACAGCACATGCGCGTGTACCCATACGCCACTGCCACCCGGCATGAGAGGAAGCAAACTGGTAGCAAGGTAAATTAGAACCAGTGATGGGCTACCAAAATCTTTACTACCAAACTGTGGGTGTGGCTTATGCATTTTGTTTCAACATCTTTCAGTGCATATTTATTTATTTATTTTTATTTATTTATTACATTTCTATGCTGCCCTTCTCGAGGCGACTCAGGGCGACGTACAACAATTGGGTGTTCTGGGATGGAGCTGCATTTCCCCCCCACTCCTGATTATCTACTATATAAAGTGTATGTACACACATGCACAAACTGCTCTTCTAAAATGGTACACATTCAACCTCATTTACCGTGATAGGAAAAACATACCCAGAGCCCAGAAGGGGGGGGGGGGGGAAATCAAAATTTTGCTACTGGTACTGCATAGCTGACCGTACCTGTAGGAGCCCACCACTGGTTAGGACCCACCCCTGATTCAAAGCTTTGTATATAGGATTGCATATGAAATACAATTTGGGTTTTCAGGATATCTGGATCCTAACACCAATATCTTGCCCCAACCTCCATCTGAATATTTCTGATAAATATTGTGACAGAGAATGAAGAATTAATGGCAGTTAAAGAGTCCAGAAAAGTGCTTACCAGGTTTTTCTCTGGGGAAATGGGAGCTACCACTTTTTGCATGAAGAAAACTCCTGGATCAATCAATCTCTTGCTTCTCCAGTTCAAAGAATCAAGAAATAGGTGACCTAACAAACCTTTGCTTCAGAATATGTTTGCTGAGACAATGACAAGCTAATGAGGGCTAGTCAGCATGGTGCCCAGAAGCTTCAATGTATCCATAGAACTTGTTTGGGTCACTACGAAGCCACTAGGATCATCTTTATTTTCAGGAAAGTTATTTCCATGACTATCTTCAAACAGGAAAAAAATGATTGAACTAGAGATGGACAGTAACCTGATATGACTAGCTTCTTGTGATCGATATAAGAAGTGTATAACACAAATTAATTTGAAGGCCACATCTAGTTTTGGGCATCATATCCCCAACTGCATTCCAAAAGTGATTTAAGTACAGTAGAGTAAAATATAATTCTTTATTGGCCAAGTGTAATTGGGCACACATGAATCATTATCATTATCATCATGAGCCGGGGTGGCACAGCAGGTAGAGTGCTGTACTGCAGGCCACTGAAGCTGACTTGTAGATCTGTAGGTCAGCGGTTCAAATCTCATCACCGGCTCAAGGTTGACTCAGTGTTCCATCCTTCCGAGGTGGGTAAAATGAGGACCCGGATTGTGGGGGCAATATGCTGGCTCTGTTAAAAAGTGCTATTGCTAACATGTTGTAAGCCGCCCTGAGTCTAAGGAGAAGGGCGGCATAAAAATTGAATAAATAAATAAATAAAACATAAGCATCATAAATCATAATAAACACTGAAAGACGGTCATAAGCAATCAATATAAATCATAATATGATACTAAATAAGACAACATAAATCTTAAGATACAAACAACAAAATTACAGTCACAAGAAGCTAATGAAATTGGTAGTAGGAAAGATGAGGATAAGTTAATGTAGCCCTACTAGGTGGTTTGACATCCCAGAGAGATAAGGTAGTGTTGTGGGAATTAGTTGTTTAGCAGAGTGATAGTATTGGGTGGGGGGGGGAGGTTGTACTTGGATCTAGCCGTTTTGGTGTGTGATGCTCTGTAGCATCTTTTTGAGGCAAGAAGTTGAAACTAGGTATGTCCAGGATGAATGGGATCTATATTTTCACAGCTCTCTTTCTAGCTCATGCAGTATACAGGTCCTCAATGAAAGGCTTGCTGGTTGCGATTGTTTTTTTTTTTTCTGCAGTCCTGTTTATCTATTGAAGTCTGTGTCTGTCTTGTTTGGTTGCTGTGCCAGACCAGACAAGTTATAGAGGTGCAAATGAGGGACTCAATAATTCCCTTGTAGAACTTTATCCTCGGGCAGTCTGAGCTTTTTGAGTTGGCTCAGGAAGAACATTCTTTGTAAGATCTTCTTTTTAATAAAATAAGGAGTTTTACAGTATCAAATTTCATCACGTAAAGCAAGTAGGATGCTTGGCTGCATAGCTAGAGGTATAACAAGCAGGAAGAGGGAGGTTATGATCCCGCTATATAGAATGCTGGTGAGACCACATTTGGAATACTGTGTTCAGTTCTGGAGACCTCACCTACAAAAAGATATTGACAAAATTGAATGGGTCCAAAGACGGGCCACAAGAATGGTGGAAGGTCTTAAGCATAAAACGTATCAGGAAAGACTTAATGAACTCAATCTGTATAGTCTGGAGGACAGAAGGAAAAGAGGGGACATGATCGAAACATTTAAATATATTAAAGGGTTAAATAAGGTCCAGGAGGGAAGTGTTTTTAATAGGAAAGTGAACACAAGAACAAGGGGACACAATCTGAAGTTAGTTGGGGGAAAGATCAAAAGCAACATGAGAAAATATTATTTTACTGAAAGAGGAGTAGATCCTTGGAACAAACTTCCAGCAGACGTGGTAGATAAATCCACAGTAGCTGAATTTAAACATGCCTGGGATAAACATAGATCCATCCTAAGATAAAATACAGAAAATAGTATAAGGGCAGACTAGATGGACCATGAGGTCTTTTTCTGCCGTCAGACTTCTATGTTTCTATGTATTTTAAAAATCCAACACTGAGGAAAAGGAGCCGAAAATATATTCACTGGCTAATCTATGTAGGGATCATGTGATTAGCTGCTCTTTTTACAGATGGCACAAGCACTGTGATTCATAATTATTTTACAAATTAGAAATGTTATATGGATTTGTTTCATCAGTGATCCCCAAATTTCAGAGGGGTTGTCTCAAGTGTGTCTCATCTGGACACAGATTTTATTTTTCAATAGCAACTATGCAACCTCTATTGGGTGACATTTTTTTTCAATCTGAAGGAGTTATTACAGATTGATGGAATTATATCTCCATCTTGTGGACAGAAGATAAATGAAACACTCATGTAAAAATGAAACAAGTTCCTTGATTAAAAAAGGAAGAAGGAACAACACAACCTGGTTATCAGAGCATAACTCAGAAGGTTATAATTTTGAAAGAAATTTAAAAAATTTATCAGACTCCTTTCTTTCCTTTGGTGAGCTCGTTTCCGCTTTTTGGATCAGGAGTGTTCAATTTTAGCAATTTGTAAACTTCAACTCCCCAATTTCCTTAGCCAGCATCCCTGCTCTGGAGCACTGGGGAATTTCTCTGACAGGCTTTCAAATTCTGTTACAAGAAACTTGCAACAATCAAACTCTTCCTTGCATTGAAGAATCCAATTAATTAATATCCTGGGTCACCATTATATATTCTACCTTTAAATTGAGAGTACTGTATTAATAAAACATCCATGTAAAAAAAAAATCTCTTGGTTTAATTATGCTTGGCCTCTAGTCTCTTGAATTAGAAGGAAAGTCCTATTTGGTGGCAGATTTCATATACAAAGAATAGCTTTCCCAACTCAAATTGCTCTATGGATACAGGGACTTTATTTCTCAATAGAATTCTGGATGGGTAACAGCTTAGGCTAAGCTCCTTAAAAGACAGAAACAAAGTTTGAAAATGTTCTTGATATTTTACAGAAAACAACCGAGAACAAAACAAGAAGAAATCTAAGTGACAGATACAAAGTTCCTCCCCTAGCAAAAGAAATGCTTAGCTATAGAATAGGGGGATAGCTGGATGATATAATCTTAAAATTATGATTGTTCACAAACTATAAGCAAGAAGTTGACGTGGCTGAAGAAAAGGCAAGTACAGCTTTTGATTGCATTAACAGATTTTAATTAGAGGCCATCAAATCAATGTCAATTACCTGGCCATTCAAGTCTTCCAGCAATGCACACATAATTGAAGTATTTTCTAACATACAGATCATTTTGTGAAGAATTATGCTATCTTGGACATTTGAAAAGAAAAATCTTAGGTGGACTTCTTCATATCAGAGTAATTTTGCTTTGAAGGCTTGAAATACAAAAGCTGTTGGGAGGATGGTCTTATTTTTGAAGATTTGAGCTGAGGTTTTGTTATCTGATTCAATATTATAAATATACCTTCATATGTACTCTGGTAACTCTATTGCAGGATCTAATTATTCCCCTCTTTATAGGATAAAGAATTAGGTGTCAAAAAATAAAGAACCACAAAGTTGATATCCATATTAGCAATATGAAAAACCAGCAGAGTATGTTCATGTTTGGTGAATGACCCCTACTAAGGAAATTAGTAACACCTATATTCTCTGTATTTACTTTCCCACTGACATCACTTAACTATTTTTTCCTCCTTTTTCTTGCCAAGAAACTCTGAGTAAGTGGTTATAGTGCAGCAAAACCTATTCTAAACTAGATGTAACAGAACTGAATAAATATCTGGAGCAACAATAACTTTGGAACTTCTGGTCAATAATTATTACATTCCATAATTATTAAATTATGGTCAATTATTATTAAAGCTAGGTTGATTATAGTAATACAACACATTAACAAGCAAGTCCTTTACTTAGAAAAATAAAATCCAATTAATATAAACTTAAAATAACAATACTTTATTTTTATAGCTAAGTAGTATCATATATTTCTCCAAAAAATAAAGATGATTTCATAACCTAGATAACCTTTGGAAGCATATAGCAGTACCTAATTCCCACTTTTAAACAAGCTGTTTTGTAGTTCAGAGATTGATTCTGATGGATTTATGTGTAACCCACTGGATGAAAATCTATACCCTGTTTATTATAGAACTAGGCCCTAATTTGACAGAATACTCAATTTTTAAAAAAATAAATAAAAGGAGATATCTGAAATGGCTTTTTGCATAATAAATTCATTTCTTAACCAGGGAACACATACTTAATTTGCATTTTTGCTTTGACAATTTCATTGAGTCAGTTGAAGGAATGTTCAATAGATATGTAAATACCAAATTCCATCAGAGTTTGCAAATTATAATGTAGACATTAGAAAAAGTGGGGAAATGCATTCCTGTTTTTTCCCCATTTACAAGGAATCTGAACAGAAAACAAATATTTTCATTCATGTTTAGTTTACCCCAATGCAGATAATAACTTACTGCCAGTGAGAGACCAATCTTTTATACAGTACAAGTTTCAACTTTAATAAACAAATTTTGAAAATTTTTGAATGCCAACATGGACTGAGTTTAATGGGATCTTTCTGCCAAATGAACCCAAGATGGTATGTTTAAGTAATCTGTCAAGACTGAAGTTACATTCAACTATTTAGTAAATTCATCAAATGACTAATTCAGATTATGTGATATGATTTGATTTGAAATTTGGCAGGAACTATAAATTTCAAAAACATATCAACAGAACATTCCATTTTCTGGGAAGATATGTTGGAAAGTATGTGATCCTGATTTTGCATCACTGACATAATTTTTATGCCTCAATTTCCATCTCCAAGAGCTAAATATATACAGTCATTATGCACATGAACACCTCTTTTTTGAAGAGTTGGAATAGCAGAAACAGAAAGGGATAGTTGCTTATCTATTCTCCCAACTGCAGGAAACATCTGTATTATGACAAAAAGAATTACTCAAACAACTGGAATGAAGATTGCAGCTAATCATATTGACATGTAATGTGGCTGAAAAGGTTGTAACCAGTTCTTTGCACCTTAGGAAACAGGATTCCAAAAAGATTTGGTAACGTTTATTTGAATTGGATAACCAAGTATTACTAAGCAAAGAATTCTTGCTTAGTATTCAAAATCTCTGCCCAAATTACATTCTAAGAAAAATATTTGCTTAAATAAATGACAGAAAATTATTTATCTCTGAATTCTTTTTTTTCACGTCTTTCACGCATGACTTCCACCACATGTGGCCATAGATAAGGCTTATCCTAAAAAATTAAGACAGAAGGTATTTTATTAAACTTTTACAAAACACATAAACATTAATGCAAGCTAATGCAGAAGCAGTAAAGAAACAAATGAAACATGCAGAAAGAAAGAATTAAAAAAAGAAGCTTCTAATTAGAATTTCCTTTTTAGCATATATAAATACATTTACAAAGTTGTCTTACTCTATGATTAGGAAAAAATCCTCACTTTTTTCTAGTATCCATTTTTTCCCCAATTCATAAAATTACATGTCATAAGTGCATTATTTTCTATTTCATGCAAAAAGTCTATAAGGAGTTTCCAGTCAACCATAAATGTTAGATACTGGTTTATCTCCAATCAAATCACTCCAGTATCAAACCTTTCCACTTTTGTGGTTATAATAGTTTTTCAAACTCCCAGTTTGTCCGTTGGATGGTTTTTTTGCACTCTGGGGCTTCAGGGAAGCTTCGTAAAACAGCCTTCCCCAAGCTGAAAATTAGCTTGCCAGCACACGCATGTACACTGGAGCTGACATAGGGCAATGTCTTGCATGCCCTCCGATATAGCTCCGCGTGCCACCTGTGGCAGTGATGGCGAACCTATGGCATGGGTGCCACAGGTGGCACACAGAGCCATATCTGCTGGCACCTGAGCTGTTGCTCTAGCTTACCTCCAACGTGCATGTGTGTGCCAGCCAACTGATTTTTGGCTCACACAGAGGCTCTGGGAGGGCGTTTTTGGCTTCCAGGGAGCCTCTGTGAAGACGAGGGAGGGCAATTTTATCCTCCCCCCCGGGCTCCAGGAAAGCCTTTGAAGCCTGGGAAGGGTGAAACACAAGCCTACTGGGCCCACCAGAAGTTGGGAAACAGGCCATTTTTGGCCTCCAGAGGGCCTCTGGGGGACAGAGAAAGCTGTTTTCGCCTTCCCCGGGCATTGGCTTATGGGTGTGGGCACTCACGCATGCACGATAACACGTGCCCATTCTCTTTCAGCACTCGAGGGAAAAAAGGTTCGCTGTTTATATAGGGTGTCGCTGTTTAGGGCCAGCTTTGCTTTTCATCTCCAGCAATTCCAGGATATAAAGTAGATCTTTTGTTCCTTCATCTGAGAAAATTGTTTAATTCACAAAATGAAAAGCAAAATGACCAAATTTTTGCTTTTATCCACAAAGCTTTATATCAGCATTCTGCAGTTCATTTGTTTTAAGCATGATATTGTTATTCTATATATAACATAGATTTTATTAATTTGCACTTAACTCTACCCTAGGGAAGCTTATTGAAACTGTTAGCTTCTAATGATGCTAATGGTGGAATCCTTTCCCCCCAACATTTTTCTGGGGTCAAACCATTCTGTGACTGGCTTCACACACTGCATTGCATCTTAGCTTGTCTTGATCTTGATTTATTGATTACAGTACTGGAAGAATTCAAAACAGCTAGATACAGCCATGACTATGGAGAGTAAAGAATGTCTTCACCTCAATGTCTTCCCTAAGAAGGATGAAACTTCTTAGAAATGAGGAACATTAACCAATAAGTAGAATAGAGAGACCTCATGTACTACAGCAATGTTTCCCAATCATCTCAACAATTTTAAGATGCGTGAACTTCATTTTCCAGAATAGCCTACTCGTGGTGACAAACCTGTGGCACATGGAGCCCACTCTGCAGGCACGCGAGCCACTGACCAGCTCAGCTCCACTGCGCATGTGCCCCGTGCCTCCCGCCGGGCAGTGATTTTCAGGTCAGACATGTGCATGCTTTCTCCTTACTTTCTGTGGCCTGTGCTTTTCCAGATCTCTAGAGTTTCAACCCCTTCGCAGTTAGGGCATGCAAGGCTTCCCCCCCAGCTCTGTTTGCGGATTGGGGGCTCCCCCCCCAGCTCGGTATAGGGATGGGACCTTCCCCCTCCTCATAGCTCCATTTGGGATGGGAAGCTTTCTCCCCTCTCATCTCCATTTGGGGATAGAACGCTTCCCCCCCCCCCTCCCAGCTCCGGTTGGGGTAAGGAGGTTCCCCTCCACTCCATTTAGGGAAAAGAGGCATCCCACCCCTCCCAGCTCTGTTTGGGGATGGGAGGCTTTCCCACTTCCCACCGCGGTTTTTGGATATGAGGCCAAAACAGAGAGGTGTGTGTGCATATGCAGGGGTGGGGCATGTGCAAGGGGCATTGCATTATGTGTGTGAGCACTCGTGCATGTGCTGCCTGCTTTGAAACAATGTTCTATATACAATGGATTCCTTTTATTAATATGAATGCAAGAATTCATACCTCTTCATATTTTGTCCACTGATCTTTAGGAAGGATGTCATGTGTCAGACTCAAATGGACTGCTCTCTTGATGCGATATATTCTCTCATAGTATTCATCTTCTGGAAGTCTCTTTATGGCTTCTTTAACCACATCATTTTCATCCAGTATATCATCACGCCTTAATCCTGGAACAGAAAAATATTTCTCACATTTGCTAAAATA
Source organism: Erythrolamprus reginae (assembly GCF_031021105.1). Lineage (NCBI taxonomy): Eukaryota > Metazoa > Chordata > Lepidosauria > Squamata > Dipsadidae > Erythrolamprus > Erythrolamprus reginae. The sequence continues at coordinate 227,320,314 of NC_091952.1, forward strand.
CCAGTCAATCATTTAGATGAAAAAAGTATTTAGCATTTAAAATATACTAATGTTTTGAAGTTGGTGTTTGGCAAATCACTGTGCAAATAACTGAAGAATAAGAAATCAATAAATTAATTTTTGTAGCTTTGTTAAAAATGCCTGGGCAATGGATCATAGATGAGTCACTCCAGCATCCTACCTCCAACTCCAGCATAACCAAAACACCCCTTAAAATGTTTTCATATTCTGTTTCAATTCACTAAAACACTCATACACCAGTAGCACATTAGCAGATAAAGTTTAAAAATATTCACAGAAAATGCCTACCATATTTGTTGAATCCTTGTGCACTGTAATACCATTTGCGAAGTCCCTCAAACAGACGACTGCCAGCTGAAACTAGAAGTAGGAATCAGTTAACTTAAGACGGTACACCTGTTCCATATCCAGACTACAACACTGTCAGAACTACAAATACAGTAAGATGCAGTTGTAGAGCTGCAACATTTTCAATCCTAGAAAATAGGACTGTCAGCCCAGAAAAAATCAACAGTAAAACAATGAGTACAATATCTCTGAGAAAGAAGAATTTGCATACATATATATCATATTTGGGCGTAAGTAAAAAGACCTTTCAATATACAAGTTCAGACAGAATACTATTAATAAACTTAGTTACATTTATGATCATTACTTTTAATGTATCATAGTTTTAGCTGTATTCAGAAGAATAAAACTGTTGGCTCCATTAGACAACTGCTAGTTAAAACATTTTATAGATAAAAATATTTTCTTCCACTTTGTGCCATATAATTTTAAATGTATTAGTGATTACAGATGAAGACCAATAATTCAAAGGATTGGAGTGCATTAAGGATGTGCAGATATATGGTAAATATTCCACTTATAGTACTACAAAATATTTTTTAAAAACCTAGTAATGTAAAATTCTACATAACCTCCTGTAATGCTTTTACTGTATTCCAAACTCAATATTGTTGTTCTACTTCCTTATCCCTTTATCCTAAAATTAAAATATGTGTGAATCGTCCAGATTCACAATGAGCTAAGATCAACACTATTCTAAAAGCTGTGAGGTACATACTCAAGCACCCATGCTTGATTCTGAAATAAATAAAAGTACTGAATATTTACTTTGATGTGTATATACTGTATAAGGGATTGGATACTGTAGCCTACAGGATAATTCTCTGCCTTACAAGGCAAAGGTTGCAGGTTCAAATCCCAGTGGGTATGGCTAGCAAAATAAGGCCGAAATAGATCTATCCTAGTCTCTCTTAATTTTCAAATTCAGCAAAAAAACATGTGACATACACACACCATAACTAATGTATATTAATTAGTATATAGAATAATGCATTCTCTTGTCAGACTCTTATATAATCCCACAGTATTATAGTTATTATATATTAGTTATTATATTTTTGTGCCCATACACTAACCACTGGCAATACTGCAGAATATTTATTTTAAAACTGTACAGGATAAAGTTAAAATTAAAAAAGGGGAAAACTTTAGGAACCAAATAAATCTGGCAGCATTTTTGTATTCTCAAATTTAAGAAACAGATACAAAACAGTGATGGGGGAAAAGGCCCTTTGATTACATACTGATAAAATTGATGAGTTATCAATTTCTTCTCCTACCTTGAAAATTCCTGTTGCCACTAACACCAATGTCAAGTTCAAGAGAACAGAAACAAATCTTATATTTCTACCCTCCTCCTCCTCTTCTCCTATGACGGATATATGGCATGCCTTTTTTTCAAACTACCCCCCCCAACTAAGCAGCCATATAGCCTTCAGAAACCACTAAAAGCTTCATAGATGACTATCAACACTGTCATATATTCTGACCAGAGGAGAAGACAGAAACTTGACAGTTGAAAAGGACAGGGAAGAAATATGTGCTATTATTTGCTGTTCTAAAGATCTTTTTAGAGTTCCTTTTCACATCCAAGGAGGAGAATCCCAATAAAGTCCCAAAGTTATCTTTTCATCAAAACCTTTAAAAAAATTGCTTGACAGAAGAATCCTTTGGGGTCAGATATTGGTAACAGATATTATCATCTGGAGGAGGGAGGGGGAGGAGGCAGCATGCCTGCCTTTTCTATATGCTCTCCTGCCAGAGTTCAAAGCACAACTAAGTTACAATACTGTAATACTCTTACAATATTAGACAACACAGCATAAACAATAGAGACCTTCAAATTTCTAAGTTCGACCATATCGCAATATCTGAAAGGGACACCTAACATCAAAAACGTCATCAAAAAAGCACCAACTCAGGAAGCTCCAACTACCCAAGGAGCTGCTGATACAGTTCTACAGAGGAATCATTGAGTCTGTGATCTGCACGTCTATAACGGTCTGGTTTGGTTCTGCAATCCAACAAGATTGACACAGACTTCAGAGGATAATCAGAACTGCAGAAAAAACAATTACTGCCAACCTGCCTTCCACTGAGTACCTGTATACTGTTCAAGTCAAAAAGAGGACTGTGAAAATATTTACTGACTCCTCACATCGTGGACACAAACTGCTTCAACTCCTACCCTCAAAATGTCACTATAGAGAACTGCACACCAAGACAACTAGACACAAGAATAGAATAGAATGGAATTCTTTATTGGCCAAGTGCGATTGCACATACAAGGAATGTACATAAAAGAAAATGATACATTTGTGGAGAATCGTAAGGTACAACACTTAATAATTATCATAGGGATCAAATAAGCAATGAGGAAACAATAATGAAAAACTTAAGGATACAAGCAACAAGTTAGTCATACAGTCATAAGTGGGAGGAAATAGGTGATAGGAATAATGAAAAAACTAGTAGTAATAGTAGTGCAGACTTAGAAAATAATTTGACAGTGCTGAGGGAATTATTTGTTTAGCAGAGTGATGGCGTTTGGGAAAAACTGTTCTTGTTTATGTTCATCCTAGACATAAACTGTTTCAACTCCTACCCTCAAAACATCCCTACAGAGCGCCGCAAAAAGAAAGACAAATAGATACAAGAACAGTTTTTTCTCAAACACCATCATTCTGCTAAACAAATAATTCCCTCAACATTGTCAAACTATTCACTAAGGCTGCATTACTATTAGTATTAGTCTTCTCATCGTTCCTATCACTCATTTCCTCCCACTTATGGCTGTATGACTGCAACTTATTGCTTTTATTCTTATGCTTTATATTAATATTGATCATTTCCTGATTGCTAATTTGACGATCATTGTTGTACCTCATGATACTTGACAAATGATATATTTTATTTTATGTACACTGAGAACATATGCACCGAAGACCAATTCCTTGTGTCCAATCACACTTGGCCAATAAAGAATTCTATTCTATTCTAATCCTATCCTAAATTCAAAGAGCTTTTTTCTTCAAAGGAGTCACGTACAAAAGCAATGCTACACATACAGACACACACACACACACACACACAAACGCGCACACACAGACGAAGTGGTCGAGAACCTTCCTTAAGCCCCTTATGGTGTCTGCGTCCTCTTACCATCGTTACCGATTAAACCAGGCCTTTTCTGGCTCACAAAACGACACACAACCTCAAAATACGCCGCCTTCTTCGACGGTTAAACTGGCCGGACTAACATGACCCTTTTACTTACGTACCGGGTGCCCTGCCTGCCATTTTCACCTCTGCAAACAGCCGCGCTGCCTCCTGGGAAAAAGAAGCGACGTCTTTAAGCCACGTGCTCACGCGCATGGTCACGTGACGTTGACGTTACCGGCGATGTTATTCTGTGCCCGATTCAAAAATGGTTTAACGCTTTGGTCGGTCCTCAGCGTGATGCTTCTTTTTCCTGCCGCTTACAATCGAAGCGTGAAGGGCAAATTTTCTTTTGTACAAGAAATATGGGTGGGAAAAGCAATGACATGTGTTGCAAAAGGAATTGCGCTTCATCGTTTTCTGACAATGAACAGTGTCAGCTGCCGCCGACAGTAGGAAATGGGTAGTCAAGACCTGGAAGTCTGGAACCTTGGCAACTTTTAAGACTTGTGGACTTCAACTCCCAGAATTCCTCAGCCAGGTTTGCTGAGGAATTGCTGGCTGAGGAATTCTGGGAGTTGAAGTCCACAAGTAGTCGCCAAGGTTGCAGATCCCTGGTCAAAAGGACTTTTAAAAATTGGGTACTAAATTTGGCAGATGAAGAAACGGAGGTTTCTCTAAAATGAAAGCCTACCGTCCCCTGTCCTATTGTCTCTCCTATATCTTCCCTATATCTTTTTCTGCTATTCTCTAATACTCCTTTATTTTCTCCTCTATTCTCCCTTTAATACATTCTACCGGATTATATCCTTTAGAACCCTCGTTGTGTATTATTGTATATTGGACAAAAAAACCCCAAGCAAATAAATATTCCTTTAAGATATTTTTTTCTGGCACAGGGTAGAAAAAAGCCTTTAAACGTTTTTGTCAAAAGTGGTATGCGTTACAGATCTTAAGAATGTTTAAACGTTCAGAAAAATTTCAAGTATTATCTTTTGATGAATCTCCGTTCAATCTGTTTGTTGAAAGCAGGAAAAGATCCTGTCATGCTGTAAATACTATGAAAATTGATAAAAGGCTGAATATTTCAGCAAGTCAACTGACACAAGAACAGTTGTGTCAGCTCATCACTGTCAAAATATTCACTAAGGCTGCATTACTATTACTAAGACTATTACTATTAGTCTTCTCATTATTCCAACCACCCATTTTCTCCCACTAATGACTGTATGACTAATTTGTTGCTTGTATACTTACAATTTATATTGCTTATTTCTACCCTATGACAATCATTAAGTCTTTTTTTGGGTTGGGGTCTGGGAGTTAGATTTTTAATTAGTTAATTGGATTAAGATATTGTGTACTATATATTTTATATGTTCTGAGCCGCCCCGAGTCCTCAGAGAGGGGCGGCATAGAAATCCAATTAATAAATAATACATTAAGTGTTGTACCTCATGCTTGACAAATGTATCTTTTTATGTACATTGAGAGCATATGCACCGACATTCCTTGTGTCCAGTCACGCCTGGCCAATAAATAATTTTATTCTATTCTAAAAAAAATTCAGTGATATACATCTCACACTATATATTGAATATCTTTTGAGATCAAATTCAAGTTGCTTCCCGCTTTTAGATCCTCAGTGTTGTTGTTTTATATATCAATGCATATGTATGTAAAGAGTTATTTATAAAGTGATAAAAGTGGGATAAAAACCTAATAAATGAATAAAATATTCCTCAATCATAGAATAATTACCAAGTATGTGTTTACAAATGATCTAAATTATAATCAAGTTGAATGCTGGCAAAGCACTGAATTCCCAGAGTAAATGAGCAGACTGAACAAAATACAGATTCCTTTGTGCCTCTTTGCACTATGAACTAATGCCAATATTTTAAAACAAATCCATAACTTTTCATAAAATATTTATTATTTATCAAATATAGAAATTGCCCATCTCCCTCACAGAGGGACCCTGGGTGGTATACAAGTAAATTGTCAATTATGACATCATGCTATATTTTAGAAAGTATCATATCCAAATATTAGGTTTCTCCTTTCCTTCTGAATTAACCTCCATAATTTGTATTACTGTTTATTAAATAGTTTAATGTGAATATGTATTTTGGAATTACAAGTCAAATCGGATTGCCTGTAAGGCGCAGAATCTCTTTTCATGGTGTAGCTCACACAATAACATTCCAAGTTCTTTAGTTGAACTTGATTTCTTAAATTATATATGGAAATGTTTCCATTTTGCATCCACGCTTCTTTAGGGAGTAAATCCAATCACACAGCAAAACAAAGCAGCAAGAACATTTACCACAAGACACCTAACTTTTACTGTCATTTATATACCAGCAAAAAAGGATGTACACCAGCTTTAGGAAGCACATTAGCTTGCCTCCTCTCAGACTAATAGTAGTGCAGAGAAAATTCTAAGAACTTCAGGAAATTTGATTACTTAATTGGGAAGGAGTAAGGGATATAAGAATTAAGGAAAAAAAGTTTCTTGAAAATTCTGCTTTTCCATTTAAAATACAAATGCTGACTTTGTACATCATGGATACCCCAGGAAGCAACCTCCCTGCAGTTAATAATTTCTGCATTGGAAATGTAGATCAAATCTTCACTGGATCTGTTATGATCCTAAGATCATATCAAATATGTCCTAGAATAGAGCTGTCGATACAAAACTCACTTGCATAAAGACCAAGGTCAGTAAATCACTACAATTCCTTGCAATGCAAAAGTTGAGAGTAGAATGAAAGCGTATAAAATCCATTGTGTCTAGACCATTGAGACAAACCTCTAAGATGTGTGCCACACCATGTCATTTTTGGTGACATACTCTTATCTCTACAAATTTTTAATTTTCATATTGTTCAATGCTTAAATGTTAAATAAAATATATCATTTATATTCACTGCAATGAAAAACTCTAATAATCAACCCTTTTTTCCCCCCGTTAAAAAAAATTCTGCAATAGGGGTTGGAATATGCCACAAAATTATGCAATTGTAGAATGCAGTTATGCAAAAACATTATCATGGGGTGAATATAGCCTCTAAAATGGATGAAAAACAGACTCTTGGTTTGAAGTTATTTATAGTTATTACGGTTACACAGTATATTTAATAGGAAAATTTTAATTTGTCTCGAAGATAACCTGTACGTGGCATAACAACTCCTTCCTCCATCTCTTCCCAGTTTAAATCTTGTATCAGTCTAATAACTCTGCTGTATCTAGCATTAGCAATAGCATTTAGACTTGTATACTGCTTCAGTGCTTTACAGCTGGCTCTAAGCAGTTTACAGATGGTAAGCATATTGCCCCCAACAATCTGGATCCTCATTTTACCGACCTTGGAAGAATGGAAGGCTGACTCAACTTTGTGCCTACTGAAATTTGATCTGCCAAACTACTGACAGCTGGTGATTAGCAGAAGTAGCTTGCAGTACTGCACTCTAACCATTGCACCACCGAGGCTCTTGATGAAGTGTCTGATAAAGTGAGCTGTATCTCACATTTATGTTCGTCTAAAATGATGCTACTAGAATTCTCTGTTGTATATAATATTGATTTATTCACCGTGGAATAAATCTAAAACCAGATACTGTTAGGTAAACATTACATTTTAAGGCATTGGTGGAAAACACTAGTGGCTTCACTCATGACACTATCATCCTTTTATTTGGTTTATGATGTTTGGTTTTCTTCTTTAACATTTATCAGCACACTTGGATATAAGTTGCATCTTATTTCTAAATTTGTTTGCTTATTGAGCAGACATTTTGCTTATTGACAAAGTTTTGCCAAAATGTGCAGTAAGAAAGTTGTGGTTGGCTCTGGCTCCTGCCCCATGGACTGTGGGGGTGGATGTGGATGAATCTTCGCAGTGTCAGAGGCCAGTGTTACTGCCGTCTGCTGCTGACAGCGACACAGGGAGTGAATGTGAACTGGGATCCTCAGAGGAGGGCCTGGCAGACAGCCAATTAGGAAGCACTTCATCCTCCTCCTTATCGTCTTCACTGGACTCAGATGAAGAAGCATTCATTGACGTACGCTGGCGCAGGGCAATGAATAGAAAGGAGCAGCTACATAGGTATTACAAGAGATAAGAGAGTTCACCTGTGGTTGGGTGTGGTTCAACTAATTAGGGATGCTGTTAAATGGGCAGCGTGCCAGCCTCTCAGTATGGAAGATTAACTATTCAGAGAAAGAGGAAGTGGCTTTAGTCTCAAGGACTCTCTTTGCATCGATCCCAGGACTTTGTGTGAGTTGCCAACGGTTGAAGAAGGGTAGCTGTGATGTTTTCACAGCTGCTTGCTAATTGGTTTGTGTTTATTACTTTTCACTGCCTTCAAGTCTGTCGTTTTGAAAGTGTGCCCTTTGACTGCAAAAAGGGTGTTTTGCTTTCCTTTTATTTTTGATAAAAACTTTGTTCTTGACTTTTCAAGTGTGTGTTTGAATTCATGCCTTTGTACCTAATTTGGGGGTCGTGCCGTTGAGCCCGGCAGAACAATTACCAGACGTGTTTATATTTCTTCTTTACAGCGTTTTCAAAAAATTTTCAAAGTCTGTTACGTCTGCTTTAGCAACTTCAGCACAAAACATATTATCTGGCAAGGCAATCAGTTTTTCCAAAGAGATGTAGCTTGGTTGCTCTGGATCATATTGGGCCCTTCCCAGGAACTTAAGAAATAGATGTCTTTCTTTGATTCGTAATAACTTTGTATTAAAAATCTAAAATAGAAAAAAAATGAAATGTATCTTATTTGGAAAAAAGTCATACTGAAATCAGTGGCATACAGTTCTGAGCAAACATGGTATTGAGCAACAGGTCATTAAAACTACTGATGTGTGCAAGTAATTTTCCTAAATATGGATAATTTCACTTATGTTTTAAAATAAATTGATCAATATCTTTACATCTTGGGAATTGGATGAGCCTGTTTTTTTGGTAGTGGTTATGTTAACTGAATGTTTTTGGCTGATATGCTATTTTATAATTATTTCCCTTTGGGGGTTGAACAACTGTTTCACAGGGATTGCCTAAGACTATGGGAAAATACAAATTTCCCATGATGTTAGGAACTAAAGCTTCTAGTCTGGTGCCTTGAAACATATTTTTACAAATCCGACCAATCAGGCGTTTAAAGTGGGAGTGTCCCTCTGACCTTCCTGCCAATCAGATTAAAGCTCTGTTGCGAGAATTGGTGCTAGACTTGTGGTTGGGGGTGACCACAACATGAGGAACTGTATTAAGGGGTCGTGGCATCAGAAAGGTCAAGAATCACTGGTCTACAATCTTCATGAGTTCCCCTTAAGCTACTTTTCCCATTTTGTGCTCCAATGTGTCAGGCCTGGAAACCATCTTGGGAGTTGGATCTTCAGGTTCCCCGCATTTAGTGCTAAGGGAACCTGGGAGGGGGGATTTTGTGAGTGGGGATATAATAATAATAATAATAATAATAATAATAATAATAATAATAATAATAATAATAATTTATTAGAGTTGTATGCCGCCCCTCTCCGAAGACTCGGGGCGGCTCACAACAATAATAAAAACAATATTATAGTAGAACAAATCTAATATTAAAAAACATATAAAACCCTATCATTATTTAAAAAACCAAACAACACATTCATACCAAACATAAAACAAAGTATAAAAGAGCCTGGGGGAAAGGTGTCTCAACCCCCCCATGCCTGGCGGTGTAAGTGAGTCTTGAGTAGTTTACGAAAGAGAGGGTGGGGGCAGTTCTAATCTCCGGGGGGAGTTGATTCCAGAGGGCCGGGGCCACCACAGAGAAGCCTCTTCCCCTGGGGCCCGCTAAACAACATTGTTTAGTCGACGGGACCCGGAGAAGGCCAACTCTGTGGGACCTTATCGGTCGCTGGGATTCGTGCGGTAGCAGGCGGTTCCGGAGGTACTCTGGTCCAATGCCACGTAGGGCTTTAAAGGTCATAACCAACACTTTGAATTGTGACCGGAAACTGATCGGCAGCCAATGCAAGCCACGGAGTGTTGTGGAAACGTGGGCGAATCTTGGAAGCCCCATGATGGCTCTCGTGGCTGCGTTCTGCACGATCTGAAGTTTCTGAACACTTTTCAAAGGTAGCCCCATGTAGAGAGCGTTGCAGTAATCGAACCTCGAGGTGATGAGGGCATGAGTGACTGTGAGCAATGACTCCCTGTCCAAATAGGGCCGCAACTGGTGCACCAGGCGAACCTGGGCAAACGCCCTCCTTGCCACAGCTGAAAGATGATGTTCCAATGTCAGCTGTGGATCGAGGAGGACGCCCAAGTTGCGAACCCTCTCTGAGGGGGTCAGTAGTTCCCCCCTCCAGGGTAATGGATGGACAGATGGAATTGTCCTTGGGAAGCAAGACCCACAACCACTCGGTCTTGTCTGGGTTGAGTTTGAGTTTGTTAAAATAGCAAATATAAATATTTTGACTAATATATAGTCAAAATAACATTCTTTTCTCCGAGAGTCAGTGTCACTCTGCCCTGCACCTGGAGGTATGTGCCTGGGGGGCATCTCTAGTTGGGATGGTGCATTGATTGGACAATGTGAGGGACATGTGAGTGCTAGAGCAGGGACTTGAACTTTATTTTGGGTGTGGAAAACTGGAAGCTTTCAGATTTGGGTTTTCCCAGATGTGCCAATATGACTGTCTATAATAAAATGGAACTTAGAGGAAATCTATGTCGTGGAGTTTTCTTTCGAATCCTGACACAATGACTAGTAATTACATACATTTCAAAATTCTTACCTGAGGAAAATGTACCATAAGTCTGTGGGGAATGCCCATTACATTATGCACATAATCAAAGATCTGTGTTAACTTCTTTTTGCCCATACTTAAGTTTTTAGGGACTGTGTGTGCAATATGGCGGATTTCATTCTTACTAAATCCAAGTTCTTCCTCATACACCTGAAAAAGAGAGTGATTGCTATGAATCCATTTTGAAATTTGAAAGAAGCCAGAAAAACAGATGAAATTGGAACAATATTTTCAGAAAAAAATATTATTTTCTTCCTCAAATTTTTAAAATATTACATGTTCAACACATTCTGTGGAGCGGCCAAAATAAAACAAGTTACAATATCTTTCCACAATCCTTGCGTGATTTGTATTCTCATGCTTTAAAACAGAGGTCCCCAACCGCCGGTCCGCGGACCGGCACCGGGCCGTTGGGGGTTTTTAGCCGGTCCGCGGCGCCAGGGCCCCCTCGGCCTTTCCGCACCACCAGCGGCGCTCCCCCCGCCAGCCAGCCAAGCCCCGCGCCCGCCAGAACCGGCTCCTCGCTCTCCCCCCCCGCCGCCCGCCACGTTTGCAGGAGGTGGGGAGGGTCGGGCGGCCCGCCAAGGCCAGGAGGGACGCCGCTGCCCCCCCCTTCCCTCTCTCCGCCCGCCGCTGCGCCTCCTTGATGCCAAGAGGAAATGCCGGCAAAGGCTTTTCTCAGCGGAGGTCTTCAATGTCGGGGGCGCACGGGCGGTTGCACGCGCTCCCTATCTCCCTGCTAGCCCACTCGGAGTATTCAAAATAAGAAAAACCTTTGCCGGCGAAGGCTTTTCTTATTTTGAATATTCCGAGTGGGCTAGCAGGGAGATAGGGAGCGCGTGCAACCGCCCGTGCGCCCCCGACATTGAATATCACCTTCGCCGGCCCCACCTCTCCTGCAAACCCCCTTGCTGAGAGCCCGGGGCGAAAGTGCTCTCGCAAAGGTGAGGCGGGCAGGGCGTGCGCGCGTCACCGCTGAGAAGAACGGAGAACGAGAGTGAGTGATAGCAACAGACAGCAAGATAGAGAGAAAGTGAGAAAGAGAGAGTGAGAGAAAGGGGGGGAGAAAGAGATAGCAAGAGAGAGAACAAGAGAGAAAGAGCGTGAGAAAGAAAACAAGAAAGAGTGAGAGAGAAAGCAAAAGAGACAGAAAGAAAACAAGAGAGAGAAAGTGAGAAGAAGAGAGAGAAAGAGGGGGGGAGAGAGAGAAAGAGAGGGAGAGGGAGAAAGAGAGAGGGAGAGGGGGGAGAGAGCAAGAGAGGGAGAGAGAGAAAGAGAGAGGGAAAGGGGGGAGAGATAGCAAGAGAGGGAGAGAGAGAAAGAGAGAGGGAAAGGGGAGAGAGGGGGGAGAGAAAGAGAGAGGGAGAGAGAGAGGAGATAAAGGAAGAGGAGAGAGAGAAAGGAAGAGAAAGAAAGAAAGAGGGATAGAAAGAGAGAGTGAGAGATGCTCAGTGAGCCTTTCTTTGAAGTTGCCTTTCTTTCTTTCTTTCTCTTTCTTTCTTTCTCTTTCTTTCTTTCTTGCTCTTTTTCTTTCTCTCTTTTACCTTCCCTTCCTCTATTTCTTCTTTTCTTTCTCCTTCCTACCTTCTTCCCTTACTCTCCCCTTTCATAAGTTTCCTTGCTTCCTTCCTCTGTTCCTGTCCCTTCCCCCCTTCTTTCTTTCTTTCCTTCCTTCCTTTCCTCCCTCCATTTCTTGCTTTCCTTTTCCTTCCTCCCTTCTTTCCTCCCTCATTCCCTTCTTTCACTCCTTCCTCTCTTACTCTCCCCTTTCACACCTTTCCTTTCTTCCTTTGCACCCTTCTTCTGTTCCTGTCCCTTTCCTCTTTCCTTCCTTCCTTCCCACCCTCCGTCCATTCATTCACCCATTCCTCTCTTGATCGCCCCTTTTACGGCGCCGCTGACAGCTAGCTCCCCCCCCCCCCCCACCGGGCCATGGAAAACTGGTCTAGCTTAAAGCCGGTCCCTGGTGCAAAAAAGGTTGGGGACCTCTGCTTTAAAATACTGAAACAAAAAAGAAAGTCTCACCTTTCAACAGACACACAATGTTAACTACTGTTATTGAGCATTCAAAAGTTTTTCTAACATTAATTGATTTCACTTGAATACTATATATATTGCTGGACATAACACAATGCCGTGTTTTAAAAAGTAAAAAAATTAGCCTATTCCATACAAACCTAACCCATAATGAGATTCACACATCACATTAAACATACAGACACTCCAATATTTTTGGCTTGTTAAGTAGCAACACACAAGTTAGTATACAAAGCACTACCTCACATTAGTTTTTCATCATATTTCTGTATTTATAAAGAACTTAAAGAAACTTACTACATAGAAACATAGAAGATTGACGGCAGAAAAAGACCTCATGGTCCATCTAGTCTGCCCTTATACTATTTCCTATATTTTATCTTACGATGGATATATGTTTATCCCAGGCATGTTTAAATTCAGTTACTGTGGACTTATTTATTTATTTATTAGATTTGTATGCCACCCCTCTTCGAAGACTCAACCACGTCTGCTGGAAGTTTGTTCCAAGTATCTACTATGCTTTCAGTAAAATATTTTCTCATGTTGCTTCTGATCTTTCCCCCAACTAACCTCAGATTGTGCCCCCTTGTTCTTGTGTTCACTTTCCTATTAAAAACACTTCTCTCCTGAACCTTATTTAACTCTTTAACATATTTAAATGTCTCGATCATGTCCCCTCTTTCCCTTCTTCCCTTCAGATTGAGTTCATGAAGTCTTTCCTGATAAGATTTATGCTGAAGACCTTCCACCATTTTTGTAGCCCGTCTTTGGACCCGTTCAATTTTATCAATATCTTTTTGTAGGTGAGGGCTCCAGAACTGAACACAGTACACCAAATGTGGTCTCACCAGCGCTCTATACAGTGGGATAACAATCTCCCTCTTCCTGCTTGTTATACCTCTAGCTATGCAGCCAAGTATTCTACTTGTTTTCCCTACCACCGGACCATAATGTTCACCCATTTTGAGACTGTCAGAAATCACTACCCCTAAATCCTTCTCTTCTGAAGTTTTTGCTAACACAGAACAGCCAATACAATACTCAGATTGAGGATTTCTTTTCCCTGAGTGCATTATTTTACATTTGGAAACATTCCAGTTTCAAAGTCACAGGGCTTGTGCAAAACACTTTATATGTACTAGGGTACTATTCCTGTTACAGTAGTCCCTCGCTATACCGCACTTCACCTAATGCGGCTTCACTTCATCGCGGGTTTTCAAGAAATATTAATGAGAAAAATCATTCGCGGATCTTCGCTGGTTCGCGGGTTTCTGAGGAAGTCGATCGGCAGATTTAAACAGCCTGCCGAACTTGATCGGCAGGTTTTTCAAAAAAATTGTAAATACTGTATTTAAATACTGTATCTAAAATAAATACTGGGTGGGAAGGGTTTATAAACACTTAAAACAATGAAAACTTACCAAACAATTACAATATAAATACTTAAATAAGTACTATCAGTCGATAAATTCCCCATCGCGGATTTCACCTATTGCGGCCGGGTCTGGAACGTAACACCAGCGCTAGGTGAGGGACTACTGTATATGTTAAGTTTAAAGTAGAATTGGAACCTGTGAAATTGGTCCAGCTGCTATCTTGCATGACTCTTAACAACCTTTATGAATTAAAATAAAGATTTTACAATAATTGCTAAAAGGAGACTTACTGCAAGATTTTCTTCAATTGGTTCAAGTTCACCAGTCAGCAATCTTGGAAGACGGGTTATCAGATTTCTAGTCTACATTCAAAAACATATCAATATGTATTAAATAATATACATTTAGGTTAAAACAAACATTTGTATTTCTTTGGCAGAGTCTATTTATACTGATATATAGGCAATATTATTCTAGTTGAAAAAATAGGGACATATATAATATGGTAAAATTGCATTGGAAGACAATTTATTTTAATATATTGGCAGTTTCCATACATAAGTAATTTTAAAAGCAAGCAATGATATTTTTGCTCATGCATCTGCTTGGAAAGGCATCTGTATTCATGGGAAGCTATTGTGCCTCAGGTATGGAATTACAGACACAGATTTTCTTATTTGGATGTTATGGTTATGTAAGAAAAAAATACAGTATACAATCTACAGTGTGAATAATATAGGAATGTATTTTATAACATAGATAAGATCTCAACAGAATTTTAGGTTCAACAATTTATACACATATGTTGAACATCATGACTCAATTACTTCAATTTCCATGGCAATGGATTTTTTTGGGCTAACCTATGACAATACTATATACATTTTTTTTCAGAAAAATGGGTCTAATGGCTATTCTCTGTCATCTAGATAAATGTACATAGAAAATTTTTAAATTTCTTACTATCTGTTTATGATTTTTGATTATTTTTTTCAACTACATATTCACATATTGCGGGCAAATATATACTGTAATAAAAATAGAAATTTTCACCATCTCTCCAGTTGTTGCTAAATTCAAAACAAATGGAATGCTACATAGTTCTCATTTCAATCTAAAGTGGTCTTTAAAAGAAAAGGAAAAGGTACCTTTCTTGGATTTAGTCCAAGTACATTTTGGAAGAAACCCAATCTATCATCCAGATTTTCCACAGAAAAGAGGAGTAAAGATGGAGCCCTTAAGACCATTTGTGTAACTGCTTCTTTGGGAAATTGTTTTGATATTAGATACTCAACCCTGGAAAATAGGGACATACATTCATTTATAATGAAAGAAAGCAAAGCAACCATTTATCCAAATGACCACATTCCTTGGCATTATCTATCAAAGCAGATATTTCAATAATAGTAACAAGCAAAGCAGCTAAAATGAAGTGTTGAAAAGTTTTGACTAAAGCAAAATACCATAATTTATTTATTTATTTTATTTATTTATTGGATTTGTAAGCCGCCCCTCTCCGCAGACTCGGGGCGGCTAACAACAATGGTAAAACAAACCTATAATTTCCAATTAATGAGAATAAAACCACAACGTAAAAACGTTAAAGAATTAGTTAACTATTTCCAGCTGCATTTTAAATAAAAATTCTGTCAATACTTGCCAGGTTTTGCAATGTGATCTTAATATTTCATATGACACACTAAAATAAACATGCAAAAATATTTTTTTGCAACTGAATGCAAATACATTTTGATTCTAAGGAAAAGCTCTTAATGAACTTAAATGGCATGTTTAAATAAATCAAGAAACATCAAACAGTGGCTCTAAAGATTTACATTCTTTCTCTGTCGAAAAGACATAACCATAGAAAAAGTGCTGGAAATTCATGTTGGACATTCATTGTTCTTCCAGCCTATTTCTTAGAATAGAAGCCTTAATACTATTCAGTTCATGAAAACCTGTTTGCTGGGGAGGCAGGCTTTCTGGACAGAAGGGCAATTGTGAATCTCAGAAAGCATTGAGGGCAAACTGGCCAAACAGACTTGGATAAACACTTCCACTATAATGTTGTAGTTTACAAAGGCACAGTAAAAAAGAATTAACTTGAAAAGGAACCCAAAATTAACATGCTCTTGGCATTGCCAACTGACCCATAAAGAACCAACTGTAATGTTCTCATTGTTTTATTTTAGTTAACCTCCCCCAAATGTAGGTAGCGTATTCTCCAAATATTACACAGAAACAATGTACAGTGGTACCTCGAGATACGAGTTTAATTCGTTCTGGACCTGGGCTCTTAAGTCGAGCAGCTCTTATCTCGAACGACTTTTCCCCATAGGAATTAATGTAAATAATTTTAATTGGTTCCAGCCCTCAAAAAACTCACAAAGTTAGTCTAAATTATGCAGAAAGACATGTTTTTAATGAAGAAATGTACATGTACATATAAATGAATAATGAAGTTTCTTTCACTTAACTTGTAAACTTTCTTAAACTTTTAAATTTACATATGTTCAACTTCTCTGCCACCCAATCCTGTAGGACAGAAGTCCCCAACCCTTTTTGCACCAGGGACCGGCTTTAAGCGATCAAGAGAGGAATGGGTGAATGAATGGACGGAGGGTGGGAAGGAAGGAAGGAAAGAGGGAAGGGACAGGAACAGAGGAAGGAAGCAAGGAAACTTATGAAAGGGGAGAGTAAGAGAGGAATGAGTGAAGGGAGGGAGGGAGGGAAGAAGGTGGGAAGGAGAAAGAAAAGAAGAAATAGAGGAAGGGAAGGTAAAAGAGAGAAAGAAAAAGAGCAAGAAAGAAAGCAAAAAAGAAAGAAAGAAAGAAAGAAAGAAAGGGGGAAGGGACAGGAACAGAGGAAGGAAGGAAGGAAACTTATGAAAGGGGAGAGTAAGAGAGGAATGAGTGAAGGGAGGGTGGGAGGGAAGAAGGTGGGAAGGAGAAAGAAAAGAAGAAATAGAGGAAGGGAAGGTAAAAGAGAGAAAGAAAAAGAGCAAGAAAGAAAGCTGCAAGCACCCCCCCGAGCCCCCCAGGCCGGCTGCAACCTTTTAAAACACGCGCGCCGCTTCGCAGCTGTCTCCTGAAGCCGAACGCGGAAGTTAGCGTTTGGCTTCAGGAGACAGCTCCTTGGCGCTTGTATCTCGAATTTGGGCTTGTAAGTAGAACAAAAATATCTCTTCCCTCCCAGCTCTTATCTCGAGTTGCTCTTAAGTAGAGCAGCTCTTATGTCGGGGTTCCACTGTACAGGCTTTTCATGCTCATCAAAATTTGAAGATTGGGAGAAGGATAATTATATAAGGGAATTGGTTTTTTAAAATATATATATTATTTTTTCCCCATTCTCCTGGTTTTTTTAAAACCAATGTTATGTTGAAACAGTCTTATAATTACTTAACTTTTATCCCATTTCTGAATCTACCATTTCACCAGAAACTGCTTTAATAGCATTCACAATCTGGTTCCATTTAGATATAACCGAAACCATGTTTTTAGCAATTGCAGTTTAACCTTTCTTCTCTTTTGTGTGCTACAAGGTGTGTGTGTGTGTGTGTGTTTCCTTTGATTTTAACATTCCCTTGTGATGCTGAGAAATCTGAAAAATTAGTTTTTTAATTATGCATTCTTTGCACACTAGCAAATGACTTAGGGTTTAAAGTCATAATTCAGCAGCAACTGAGGTGACTGTTAATTTTTGGGTGCCTTTTAAAAACACTGCTATATAAAGTCTCTGGGGACTTAAGAGATACTGGTCTTGCACTTGAATCGATTAAAAATCCAGGTCATTTTTACATCTTTCATTAATAAAATTAATCAAGGTTTAAAGATTGTAGTGTTTCAATTTCTCTGCCACCAACAGCCAACCAGCACTGTAGGCCTATTAAGAATTTTCCATCTTCAATGGGCTGCTATGGCACTCCAGAGTCCATGTTTTTAAAAATAATTTTAATATCTGTTAGAAGTAATCATTTCCCTTGAGCAGGTTTATTTTATTTTATTTATTTATTTATTTTATTTATTAGATTTGTATGCTGCCCCTCTCCGAAGACTCGGGGCGGCTAACCACAGTATAAAAAGAATGTAAACAAATCTAATATTAAAAATAATCTTAAAAACCCCAATTTAAAGAACCACTCATACATACAAGCATACCATGTATAAATTCTATAAGCCTAGGGGGAAGTGAAATTTCAATTCCCCCATGCCTGACGACAGAGGTGGGTTTTAAGGAGCTCGCGAAAGGCAAGGAGGGTGGGGGCAACTCTGATATCTGGGGCGAGCTGGTTCCAGAGGGCCGGGGCCGTCACAGAGAAGGCTCTTCTCCTGGGTCCCGCCAAACGACATTGCTTAGTTGACGGGACCCGGAGAAGGCCAACTCTGTGGGACTTAACCGGTCGCTGGGATTCATGCGGCAGAAGGCGGTCCCGGAGATATTCTGGTCCGATGCCATGAAGGGCTACCACAAAAAGACTGCATGAGGTTTACAGAATTCCTTTTTGATCATAAATATAACTTTTAGCAATACTTAAATTTTAATTTTCTTAGATATTTTCAACTTCAAGGGTGTTATTGTATACAAAACCTCTTTTCATCCCATTTTAATTATATTATTCTTAAGGAGTAACTACTGAAATATTTCTTCTGTTGATTAAAGGTTAGATTTTCCCTTCAACCAGAATATGTGAATAATAATAAGCCTTTAAGAAAATGGTAAATAAAACGAATTGAATATCTAATTAACCTTCTATTTTTTTCATTTCAATCTATTGACAAGGAATTTTAATTTTGCTCTATAATGAAAAACATATGTCTGTGTTCAGTCAAATCTCAATAATCGAATTCTGTCTCTACAATTCAGAATGCATCACCAATTTTACTGAAAATGAACAAAAATCTCTTTTTTCCAACTTCAGGAAAACCTCCATGAAAATTCAATGCATGCATTTTATTGGACTCTATTTGGGAAGAAATCGTGTAATAATGAACAGAACTTGGCATTCTTTCTAAACAGCAGCTGCTATACTTGTTTATGTCAATCAGCTGAAATTACAAATAGCCCTTATTTGAGCAACCACAATTGAGACTGGTGACTTGGTTGTTAAATGAATTGGTTGATAAGTGAAACCATGATTGCGTTTATGATCTTACATCAGCTTTCCTTTGGTTTACAGACACATGAATGTTGTAAATGCGAGGATTGATCACAAAATTACCTTTTTGTCACCACTACAGCTGTGAATGATTGTTAAATGAACCAGTTGCTAAATGAGGACTATTGGTATGTTCAGTTTGTGCCTGGAAAAACTTTGGCCACAAAATCCATTTAGAAAATAGCAAGCCTAGTAACCTACTGACCCAAAAGACTATAAGTGGTACCTCTACTTAAGAACACCTCTACTTAAGAACGTTTCTAGATAAGAACCGGGTGTTCAAGATTTTTTTTGCCTCTTCTCAAGAACCACTTTCTACTTAAGAACCCGAGCCCAGAAAAATTTCCCAGGAAATTTGAGAGCAGCACGAAGGCCCGCCCAGTTTCTTGCCATTCCCCCTGGGTTTCTCTCTCTGGCGCAGTGTATGGGAGGCAGCCTTGCGCCGGGTATATGAAAGGCGCGTGCTCCTCCTCGCTGCCTCAGAATCCCTCTTTTTCCTTTTTAAGCCTTAAAGTTTTGGATTATTTTATTCCCCTCACCTCACCTCCTTCTTTCAGCAGCAACTGTCCTCCTCTTCTTCCTCCTCCTCCTCCCACCCAAATTCCAAGCTTTTATTTCTTTCCTAATGGGTTTGCATGCATTATTTGCTTTTACATTGATTCCTATGGGAATCATCTTTCGGCTGTGGCGAGGGGGGTGTTTGCCCAGGTTCGCCTGGTGCACCAGTTGTGGCCCTATTTGGACCAGGAGTCACTGCTCACAGTCACTCATGCCCTCATCACCTCGAGGCTCGACTACTGTAATGCTCTCTACATGGGGCTACCTTTGAAAAGTGTTCAGAAACTTCAGGTCGTGCAGAACGCAGCTGCAAGAGCAGTCATGGGCTTTCCCAAATATGCCCATGTTACACCAACACTACGCAGTCTGCATTGGTTGCTGATCAGTTTCCGGTCACAATTCTATAAAGCCCTTCATGGCACCGGACCAGATTATCTCAGGGACCGCCTTCTGCTGCACGAATCCCAGCGACCAGTTAGGTCCCACAGAGTGGGTCTTCTCGGGGTCCCGTCAACTAAACAATGTCGCTTGGTGGGACCCAGGGGAAGAGCCTTCTCTGTGGCGGCCCCGGTCCTCTGGAACCAACTCCCTCCAGAGATTAGAATTGCCCCCACCCTCCTTGCCTTTCGTAAGCTTCTTAAAACCCACCTCTGCCACCAGGCATGGGGGAACTGAGATACCCTTTCCCCCTAGGCCTTTACAATTTTATGCATGGTATGTCTGTATGTATGTTTGGTTTTATAATAAGGGTTTTTAACTGTTTTAATATTGGATTGTTATATGCTGTTTTTATTACTGTTGTTAGCCGCCCCGAGTCTACGCAGAGGGGCGGCATACAAATCCAATAAATAAATAAATAAATAAAAGTTGCTTCTTCTTAAAACATTTCTACTTAAGAACCTGGCCACAGAATGAATTAAGTTCTTAAGTAGAGGTACCTATGTACGTGTACAATGATATGGATCATCTACTATCCAATACGGATTTAAGAATTTTTGTATTTCTCCTTTTCTCATCAGCTTTTATTCTTCATACCAGCAGTGCTGTTTAGAACTTCTTAGCTCCTCTCACCATACCAAACCTACCATTCTAAAGTGGTGACACTGGAGCAAACAAAAAATCCAAGGACTTCCAACCCAATCCAGGTTTAAATATCTGAGGTTTAGTGGATGAGGGAGTTGGAATGTCCAGATGTCCTTACCTTGCTTTTAGATCTTCCAACTCTTCGTTGAAAATATAAGGATTTTTAGTGAGAAATGACCCAAATTGTGTATCCTTCAAACCAATATCATTAAGAAATAGAAGGATTTTTTTAATATCAGTTTCAAAATCGAGTTTTACAAGAATCTGGCCTGCATTTGGATATTTTTCCACTTCGGACAAGTTCACTCCTGCAAGAAATTCAAAACCAGATTAAATAGCCATTCAGTGAAAATAAATATTTGTCCTGCAGCACGGCCAAATTTTGTACATGCAAACACTAAGAGCTATGTGTTTTCCTTTAGATATAAATATGATTATACTCGGAACAACCCCACTGGAATCAGTCAACTTTAAGGTACACATTTACTATCTTAAATCACACTGACATCAACAGTTTTGTTTTAAGTCTGATTATGCCTGAATCCACCCTTTACGTTTAACAATTTTGAGTTCCACTGCAGAATCTTTCATTTATAGTCATTTTAATGTGAATAAACATAGATAGCAACTCTAAATCCTTAAGGATTGTGTTAGAAAGAGCTCAAGCTTCATAGATTCCTATCATTCTGGTAAAATCAACATATCAGCTTCATTCTCTAAAGGTCTCAGAACAATATTGATTATTGACACCAAATAATTTAATATGATACACCACACTCAAATTTGAATATGATATTGATTGTATACATCCTGAAGTAGATGTAGATAAATAATAGTTCTAAATCAGTTATTTTCCAAATTCTTCATGAATTTCTTACATTTAAGAACCCTTCGATCCCACGGAAATTCGCATTGCCCCCACCCTCCTTGCCTTCCGAAAGAGCTTAAAAACCTATCTTTGCCGCGAGGCTTGGGACTTTTAGATCTTCTCCCTGACCAATGAATGTTTTAAGTATGATTGTTGAATGATTGGCTTGATAGGTTTTCTTTTTAACTGAATGTAATGGTTGTTTTATTTAATGTACTATTAATTGGAGTCATATAGAAACATAGAAACATAGAAAGAAGACTGACGGCAGAAAAAGACGTCATGGTCCATCTAGTCTGCCCTTATACTATTTCCTGTGTTTTATCTTAGGATGGATATATGTTTATCCCAGGCATGTTTAAATTCAGTTACTGTGGATTTACCAACCACATGTGTTGGAAGTTTGTTCCAAGGATCTACTACTCTTTCAGTGAAATAATATTTCCTCACGTTGCTTTTGATCTTTCCCCCAACTAACTTCAGATTGTGTCCCCTTGTTCTTGTGTTCACTTTCCTATTAAAAAACACTTCCCTCCTGAACCTTATTTAACCCTTTAACATATTTAAATGTTTCGATCATGTCCCCCCTTTTCCTTCTGTCCTCCAGACTATACAGATTGAGTTCATGAAGTCTTTCCTGATACGTTTTATGCTTAAGACCTTCCACCATTCTTGTAGCCCGTCTTTGGACCCGTTCAATTTTGTCAATATCTTTTTGTAGGTGAGGTCTCCAGAACTGAACACAGTATTCCAAATGTGGTCTCACCAGCGCTCTATATAAGGGGATCACAATCTCCCTCTTCCTGCTTGTTATACCTCTAGCTATGCAGCCAAGCATCCTACTTGTTTTTCCTACTGCCCGACCACACTGCTCACCCATTTTGAGACTGTCAGAAATCACTACCCCTAAATCCTTCTCTTCTGAAGTTTTTGCTAACATAGAACTGCCAATGCAATACTCAGATTGAGGATTCCTTTCCCCCAAGTGCATTATTTTACATTTGGAAACATTAAACTGCAGTTTCCATTGCTTTGACCATTTATCTAGTAAAGCTAAATCATTTACCATATTACAGACCCCTCCAGGAATATCAACCCTATTGCACACTTTAGAGTCATCGCAAATAGGCAAACCTTCCCTACCAAACCTTCCCCTATGTCACTCACAAACATATTATTCGTTCTGGTTTTGTACATGCTGTTAGCCACCCCGAGTCCTCGGAGAGGGGCGGCATACAAATCCAAACAAACAAACAAACAAAGAAACAAATTGTGCAAAAGAAAGTGGTTGCTGCCCTCAATTATATTTCTGCAATAGAGTACACCTCCCATCAACCATTTTACGAGAGAAATATATTCTGCAAAGATGAATTTGTTGCGTATTCAAAAACACGACTGGTTATATGGTAAAAATGGTTGTGGCAAAGTTCCAGCAGGGTGGGTTTCAAAAATTTTAGTAATTGGTTCTCTGCCCAGTTGCTGGGTGGGCATGGCCATGATGGGCATGGCCTAGTCCGCCTCCTGCATCACGGGGTGGGGAGGGGCATTTTTGCCTTCCCCGGGCTCCGGAGGCCAGAAATGGGCCATTTCCGGAACTTCTGAGAGGCTTGTTTTTTGCTCTGGAGGCCAAAAACGGCCTGTACTGGGGTCCAGAGGTCCTCTGGAAGCTGGAAATGGGCCTGTTTCGGGCCTTTTGGAGCCACCAGGAAGCCTGTTTTTCACCCTCCTTGAGCCTCCACGCAGGCCCTGCACTTACCTGGCATCCAAAACAGGCTGCACGGACACTCCTGGGAGAGGCAGGGTGGGCAGGGCCACCCAGGAATGGGATTTGGGGGTCCACTGGACCCCTGGATCCCGCATATCACAAAGTGTCTAGCAAGTGGAGCTATACTTACCTAGAAGCACCAATTTGCGCAATGTTTCCGAATGGTCAACATAATCTTTAAGTGAGAAAGATTCTAACGGAGGTGGTGGTGCAGCTTTGATTTGAAGAGACTCATCTTCTGAAATTTTCTCAAAGGGAGATATAGGCAAGTCATCATCCAAATCTTAAATTCACGAAAGAGAAAAAAACCAACAGAAGTTAAGGAAGTGATAGAATACCAAACGTGTGGCTTTTATATGGTGAGCAGAGCTGAGCTATCTTAGGATACTGATAAATAACCTAATGAGAATTCTTTTATTACTTTGGATTAAATTGATTATTATTCCTTCAGTTTCATTACAGTTTTCAAAATAAAGGGGAAGGCAGATTTTGCCTTTTAAAAATGAGAAACCCCAAAACAATAACACGCACACACCACTTCACCTCAAAATTTTGTGGCTCTGCAGAAGAAACTTATAATTCATTTCTGAAAGTTATAAACCTAGAAAATATTCTACAAATTTGCTTTTACAATCAGGTAGTATCACAAGTTTCATGCTTGCATATTTGCTCCTACACACACAGACACACAAAGACACATGTTAGGTTCCCACACACTGTATTAAACTGTTAACCGCCTGGGATTATATAACACAATAAAATCAAACAAGTCATATTATACATTAGGGTAAAGTGTGAAGCCAATTGGAGATTTAGATTTAGGTTTGAAATGGAGTATAATTATATTAAAGCCATATTTATAGCTGTATAAGCAATATTATTGCTAATTTAGATAAAATAGTATACTGTGGCTTCCTCAAAGCTGAGATCAGGCACTGATTGTCTGGCTGATGGGACCTGGAGAAGGCCGACTCTGTGGGATCTGACCGGTCGCTGGGATGCATAAGGCAGAGGATGGTCCCATAAATAATCTGGTCCGGTGCCATATAGGGCTTTATAGGTCATAACCAACACTGAATTGTGTTCAGGGACTAATCGGCAGCCAGCGCAGTTGAAAAAATTGAAAAAGTTGAAAAGTTTTAGACCTAGTGCTGCAATACACCTTGTTCAACATCTTATAAATTTGTCACTTACCTTGAAGCAATTCTTCAGTATCTAAAGTAGGTACCACCTCAGGTTTTGGTTTGTCAATTAAAGAAAGTGAAGTCTGCTGGGTTTCAGTACTTGAGCTGCAGAACTGCCTGTGAGTCTCCAGATGCAAAGTTCTAAAGTTCTTTAACAGCATTTGGCAATAATATCCATAAGGACAAAGGTGCTGCAACTTAGATGGTTCAAGAAAACGTGTCCACATTTTTACTGATTGCTTTCTCAGCTTTGCATTCTTTATAATATTGGGTGTATTTAACAAAGAGCAACATCTGGATAACTGTCGAGTCCACAAAGGCATCTTACTGATTAAGATCTGTAAAAAAAAGACAAAGGGAACATTTACATTTATTTGTTAGAATAAGGATCTGTAATGTTGGTTTGCAGTGACAATGTAGATGACCAGGCTCAGCTTGAGGGAGAGGTCAAACACGTCATTAGTTCCGATCCCTTTATGCCCACAAGAGATCTAAGTTCAGCCCACTTTGAATTCCTTCCTAGTTCAGATTCTTGTATAGAGTAGTTCAGATTCTTGTACAGAGTAGTTCAGATTCTTGTATAGAGTAGTTCAGATTCTTGAATAGAGCATTACCATACAAGATGGTTGCAAAAGGTGACCACATGACACCCCCCCCCACACACACAACACTATGACCATCATAAAATGTGAGTCAGTTGTCAAGCATCTGAATTTTAATCACATGACCATGGGATGTTACAGCGGCTGTTAAGTGTAAAGAGGGGTCATAAGTCACTTTTTTCAGTGCCATTATAACTTTGAAGGGTCACTTTGGAGGTGGAGACCCTTTGAGGAGCTGTACGCAACTAAATTTCATTTTAATGTATGTTGAAAATATACATTCAAAGTAACAAAGTTATTCTAAGTCCAAGTTCTAGTCTAGATGGAAGGAAGGAAGGAAGGAGAGCAGGGAAGGAAAGTACAGTGTTTCCTCGATTTTCGCGGGTTCGAACTTCACGAAAAGTCTCTACCACGATTTTTCAAAAATATTAATTAAAAAATACTTCGTGGGTTTTTCCCCTATACCACGGTTTTTCCCATCTGATGACGTCATATGTCATCGCCAAACTTTTCTCTGCCTTTAATAAAAAAAAATTTAAATAAACTTTAATAAATAAACATAGTGAGTAATAATATGAATGGTTGCTAAGGGAATGGAAAATTGCAATTTAGGAGTTTAAAGTGTTAAGGGAAAGCTTGTGACACTGTTCATAGGCAAAAATAGTGTATTTACTTCCGCATCTCTACTTCGCGGAAATTCGACTTTCGCGGGCAGTCTCGGAACACATCCCCCGCGAAAAGCGAGGGAACACTGTAGATGGAAGAGTTGTAGAGAGTGAAAGGGGAATGAGAAAGAAAAAGAAGAATACAGACTGACAAATTTATTAATATGATAGAGGTGCAGATGAGGAAATATAAGACACAAGAACAGTTTTTCCTCAAACACCATCACTCTGCTAAACAAATAATTCCCTCAACACTGTCAAACTATTTACTAAGTCTGCACTACTATTACTAGTAGTTCTTTCTCATCTCCTATCATCTTATTACCCATCTCCTCCCATTTATGACTGTATGACTGTAACTTGTTGCTTGTATCCTTAAGATTTTTATTAATATTGTTTCCTGATTTCTTATTTGATCCATATGACAATCATTAAGTGTTGTACCAAATGATGTTTGACAAATGTATATTTTCTTTTATGTACACTGAGTGCATATGCACCAAAGACAAATCCCTTGTGTGTGTCCAATCACACTTGGCCAATAAAGAATTAAAATAAAAAAAATATTGGAGAAAATAAAAAGAAACAAACAACTCACCCGGCTGCACCCTGGGCCAGGGAACGCTGCAGCTCTCGTCCTCGGGAGAAAATCAGGTTTTTAAATTTTTTCTTCGAGTACCCGCTGGACCCGCAGCTCGGAATTGCGCCTGAAGGAGCCCGACAGCCGCGAAGCCCTCCCGGCCTTCCCGAGGGTCGCCTTCCCCGGCACTCCGCCTGACGCCACGAGCGGGAGGCGAGGCCCCGAGCAAGCTCTTCCTCGTGGGTGGAGGCGGCGGCGGCCGGCTCTACGTCTAAAGCGACGCGCCGCCCCTTCGCTCCTCTACCCGGCTGCGCCTCCCTCGCTGCCCGCTGGCGCGCCTCCTTCTGCTTCTCCCTTCCTCCCTTTGGCCGAGCCGCGAGGGTTGGGGAGCGGCGGGAGCGGGCCCGCTATCGCCGCCGAGGAAGAGGAGGAGGAGAAAGGCAGGCGCTGCCACCATGGCGTCGTATGTGGGGAGCCGCACTCTGAGCAAGGACGACGTGAACTACCGGCTGCACTTCCGCATGATCAACGAGCAGCAAGTGGAGGACATCACGCTGGAGTTCTTCTACCGGCCCCACACCATCACCCTGCTCAGCTTCACCATCCTCAGCCTCATGGCCTTCGCCTTCACCAGGTATCGGCGGGACCCCAGCGATCCCTTTCGGGGGGCAAGGGCGCGGCGGCAGCTTGGCTGTGGAGCGAGGACAAGCCCGCCGCAGAGAAAGCGAGAAAGCGAGACCACCTGCTTGGTCTGCTCGGCACAGGATGGGCGATCCTTAAACCTGCACAGCTATCTATCTATCTATCTATCTATCTATCTATCTATCTATCTATCTATCTATCTATCTATCTATCTATCTATCTATCTATCTATCTATCTATCTATCTATCTATCTATCTACTATCTATCTATCATCTATCTATCTATCTATCTATCTATCTATCTATCTATCTATCTATCATCTATCTATCTATCTATCTATCTATCATCTTTATCTATCTTCTATCTATCATCTACCTACCTACCTACCTACCGACCTATCTACCAGCCCAGTTTGGATGCTGGAGATGGACCGCATGTGTACAAGTGCTCTGCTGCACCAGTCCTGCTGCTATGTGGGGAGCATAATCCTGTTAAAATTACAGGGTTGCATCTTTCTAAATACTGTACAGTATATAATTTCCTAAGGTGCGATTCCACGTTAGGGAATCCCCCTGATAACTCTCTTAGGTGTCTGCAAAAATCAAAATTAGTTGCCATCTAAAGTTCAGGAAGGAAATGTTTTTAATAGGAAAGCGAACACAAGAACAAGGGGGCACAATCTGAGGTTAGTTGGGGAAAAGATCAGAAGCAACGTGAGAAAATATTATTTTTACTGAAAGAGTAGTAGATGCTTGGAGCAAACTTCCACCAGATGTGGTTGGTAAATCCACAGTAACTGAATTTAAACATGCCTGGGATAAACATAAATCCATCCTAAGATAAAAATACAGAAAATAGTATAAGGGCAGATTAGATGGACCATGAGGTGTTTTTCTGTCGTCAATCTTCTATTTCTCTATCTGCTGAAGAAATTTGCAAATAAAATAAAATAATGTCTTTTCATTTAAAAAAAATGTTGAAAAATACAGGTGTTTTTCCATGAAAGAATATTAATTCATATTTAATAAGTTGATATAGTTGCTTTTACATGATTCATTGAATAAACATAAATGTGTCAGTGTTATTCTGAATAAGGGTAAAATGTTGATCAAGAGAATCTATGCAAACATAAGCTCTTGGGGTAGGGTCCTCCATAATTTTCATAATTTTTAAAAGTAGGAAGGTGAGAGCAAAAAGTTGAAAGAAACACAAGGTGTTTCAGCCTTGCAGAAGTGATGTGCTTTAGATCTGGCTAATGCAACTTAGGAGACCCTGAATTATTGGTTTTGATTTTCATCAGAGAAGGGTGCAACAGTAGTAAAAAACAGAAGTGCTTTCTCTAAAAGCACCCTACTGAGTAAGTAGCATCTTTGTTAATGTTTATAGGCCTTATTTTCCTTAGCTGCAAGAACAACATGTCAAACAATATTTGGATATCCATGTACTTCAGAGTAGAGAGTCACAGACCTATGCTTTACTTTTTTTTGTGGGAAGTCAAGATGTGTATATTTATTTTTTGTGACTCATTCTACTGTCAAACAAAAGAATGAGAAGTTCTGTTCTCTCTAGTGGACAAGTAGGGTGGAGCTGCTATCGCGATGTTTTAGAAATGATAACAGCTAAAATCAATGGGGAAAGATAAAAGGGAGTTTGGAAGAGAAATGAAAGGGAGAACGAGTTAATGTGATCTCACATCGATGCCTAGTTGGTTAATATATATATCACGCTCAGATAATATTTTAAGATAACAAAAATAATGAAGGAGAGGCTACCTGGAATTTTTCTTCCTACTCTTTTCTTATCAGAAATTTCTGTTAACAATTAGCTTTTCCTGGGTTCATAAAGACATTTTTGTTCTAAAAGTCTTGACAACATCAGTCTCCAGATGTTATGGAATAGTTCTTCTGGGAAAATGAACCTGTTCCTATTTTGGTTGCAAGTAATGTTAAATTCTCATCTTCCAAAAGTTTTATCTGCTGCAGATGTAATTATTTGGTGCAATATCCTTCTTGTGATGACATACATTTATAGAGGTAACTGTCAACTATTGATCAATAACCTTAATTCATTTGGAGGGGGAAAGTATGAGGCAGCTAAAATAAAGATAACCTCACTATTGGTGGAAAAAAGGAACAAGTTGCTGATAGCATCCAGCAAATACTGTATATTGGTCTGTTTCCCTAGTAGATCTCTTCTAATTCAATGCATTTGCTGGATTTATTCTTATTCTTTGTTGTTTTAATTTTTCTGCCAACCTAGCAGTTTCAAAGCATGCAAATGCAAGTATATACAGTAGTCCCTCGCTATACCGCACTTCACCTACTGCGGCTTCACTTCATTGCGGGTTTCTGAGGAAGTCGATCGGCAGATTTAAACAGCCCGCCAAACTCGATCGGCAGGTTTTTTTAAAAAAAATAAAAAAATCTAAAATTGTGAATACTGTATTTAAATAATCTAAAATAAATACTGTGTGGGAAGGGTTTATAAACACTTAAAACAATGAAAACTTACCAAACAATTACAATATAAATACTTAAATAAGTACTATCAGTCGATAAATTCCCCATCGCGGATTTCACCTATCGTGGCCAAGTCTGGAACGTAACACCAGCGATAGGTGAGGGACTACTGTAAATAGGTACATTTATGGTGGGAAGGTAACAGTGTTCCATGTGCCTTCAGCTGTATAGTTATGCTGGCCACATGATTGGACAACATTGGCTCCCTCAACTCATGGAGATGAGCAACTTCTAGAGTTGAACATGACTGACAGGGGAAACCTTTGTCTTAAAAAAATATAACTTATGAATATTGTCATTGCCCTTATAATTTTACAAATTCTTATGCAAAATACATTCCATACTAGCATGAATTGTATTTAATTGATAATTTACACGATTATGCATGTGTTTACAGATGTGCAAGTATCATAAATTGTTAGTCTTGCAGAGATTTTCACTGATGCATTTTGTTGCACATATCCATAAATTCACATCATCTAGGCATACAAATCTAATAAATTATTATTATTATTATTATTATTTATTAATTATTAATCTCTTTAGTGTATCATTGTTGTAGTGAAGTGACTGTAAGTGATAAAGTTTTTTGGCGAATTGGAAAAAACTAAATCCACACAGTGGTCTGCTTTATTTCTATAGAAAATAGAAATGCTAACTATACAAAATAGAACAGTTAAACAATAATGCAAACTATCGAAAAATAATTAGCGGAAGATACAAAGTCAAATTCCATGTGCTGAGGTGCTGATTCTAACAATAGTGTGATCAATCCAATATGTAAGAAAGAGTTACTTTTAAATGCACAGAATTGTACATACGAAGGCTCTTATGTCTACAGAAATATTGCCTAGTTTACAGGAGCTGGAGTTTTGGATTTTTCTGCCATTGGCTTTAAGGAATATAAGTTCCATTTGCCTCAACCATAATGCACCAACTCAAGGACGCTCTACTCTTAATTCTAGCTTTGTGTATCATAATTATTTCATTGGGTTTTCCTCATTTAAATATTGTTGCTTGCTCTTACACATAATCTGGCATAGAATTACTTAAATTAATTATTTTAGCTTTCATTCATGTCTCCTAGCACAATGATTCAAGGTACCAGAATGCAGTCATTACATCATTGATAATTACAGTGCAAATCTTTCATACCTTTGAACTGAGGCAGAGAGAAAAAGCATCCTTTTATCTACAATGAAATTGTTAAAAAAGCTAATCCATCCTTTGTCACAGACATCTACATTAAACCTAACTTTTTATTTAGGAGAAAGCTTCAGTTTTAATTTGTCTGAAATAGGAGGGCAATATAAACAACTTTTTTTTAAACAAGGTTAGCGGATTATAGTGTTCATAATAATAATAATAATAATAATAATAATAATAATAATAATAATAATAATAATAATTTATTAGATTTGTATGCCGCCCCTCTCCGAAGACTCTTAAGATGGTTCCCTGTTTTTAGATTGGATATTACAGTCAATATCTTTATTTTGGTCAGAAATTCTTTACTTCTCTACCTATTAATTGAGTAGAAAGTATGATTGTCCAAAGGTGCTTTTCAAAAGGCAACTGGACTTTGTTGGTTTGCCTTTTCTCTTGAACTTTTGTAGGAAAAGCAAAAGCGATTTAACGGGAATGAATTTAAATGTCTGAATAGAGCTTCCAAAGAAACAAGTTTGGGAAATATACCTGTATTAAACTATTCTCCAAGCTCAATCTAAGTTGTTCCCAAGTTCCAGTTTAATTCTTAAAAGAAGGGCAGTTGTTTTTTCAAAAATATCTGTAGGACAACTCAGAACTGGATGGCTGAAGAACTAAAAATATATTAAATATTATATTTAATAGGAAAGTGAACACAAGAACAAGGGGACACAATCTGAAGTTAGTTGGGGGAAAGATCAAAAGCAACATGAGAAAATGTTATTTTACTGAAAGAGTAGTAGATCCTTGGAACAAACTTCCAGCAGATGTGGTAGATAAATCCACAGTAACTGAATTTAAACATGCCTGTGATAAACATATATCCATCCTAAGATAAAATACAGAAAATAGTATAAGGGCAGACTAGATCAGTGATGGGCAACCTTTTGAGCTTGGTGTGTCAAAATTCGCCGAAAAACTGAGCATAACTCGGGTGGTGTGTCACCTTGAGAAAAAAACATAATTTTGTGATATTTATAGTTTAAATAACAAATATGCATAATTATTTAACTTACCTACTTAGTGACTTCTTTGTTAATCTGTCAGTTGGTTTCTTTTGTTGGTCTTGCTGTTATTTAACTTGTGTGGGGTGCCATGAACTAAGATAAGTGAGGGGGAGGGGGAATTCTTCTAGTGATGGCGAACCTGTGGCAGTCCAGCTGGATTGCCACAGGTTCACCATCACTGATTTAGTGACTTTTTTGTTGCTGAATTTCATTGGCTAAATCTTCAATTGAAGGTTGGTATTTTGTACATAGGTAGATAAACAAACAAATAAATAAATATAAATATAAATAAATAATAAATCCCTTCTTTTTTATTAAAAGAAATTAATAATAAAACAAAACCAAACTCTATTACTATTAAAACTAAAATAACCAGCAAAACCAAAAACATAACTATTAATAAAAACAGGTGAGGGGTGGGTTTTTTTCTCTCTGTTATTATTTAAGTGATTTTACCATATGCTTTAAATCAAGAGTCACTTCTCTCTCTCTTTCTCTCTCTTTCCTGTCATTCTCTGCCTCAATCATTTTCTCATTTCTCTTTTTTTTCTCCCCTTTATTCTATCATTTCTCTCTCTCTCTCTTCCTATCTTCTCTCTCACTCTTTCTCTATCTCTCCCTTCCTTTCTTTCCTTCTCTCTTCCTTCCACTTTTTTCTCTTTCTCTCTCTCTCCCTTCCTTTCTTTCTCTTCCTTCCACTTTTTTCTCTTTCTCTCTCTCTTTTCCTTCCTTCCCCTCTTCCCCTCCCTCTCTCTCTCCCTCTCTCCCTTTATAACACCGTTCTGGAAGGTGAGCAGGGAGCAGAGGGGCGAGGGCGAGGGGTGCAGACCCTGAAATAGGCCTGCAACCCCTCCCCTCGCTCCCAGCGGCCCGTGCGAGCCCACCACCGTTCGTGGTGGGCTCCGACGCTTGGCGCCGTGCCAATCAGTTGGGAGGCGGCGCCACCCCCCCAGCTGAAACTGACGTCCGGCCGGGGCGATTCTTCCCCCAGCCGGACAGGCATGCTTGTGCTGCCAAAGGCAGCGTGTGGGCGAGCCTGCGCTCTGCACAGGCGCGCCCAGCTGGGAGGCAGTGTTCTCGCCCCTCCCAGCGATCGCAAATATCGGCCGGGCGAAAATCGCCCGGCCTCTTAATTAAGGGGAGAGGAAAAATAATAATAATAATTGCGGTTGCAATTGCACTCCCTAAAGCTCCCTGTTTCTCCGGCGGCCGCGTGTCACCGAAAATGGCTACGCGTGTCAGTGCTGACACGCGTGTCATAGGTTCGCCATCACTGGACTAGATGGACCATGAGGTCTTTTTCTGCCGTCAGACTTCTATGTTTCTATGTTTCTATGTTTCTATGTACCGGTATATATTGATTGTATGAATTAGCTTTTGTTTCTTATACAAAAAGGCAAAACAAGATACCGGGCTTGAAAATACAGTAATTTAAATGAACAATGTTTTCATTGTATGTTTTACTTTATCTTTTTTTTTCTAAAGAGATGATTCAACCCCTGAAGATAACATTTGGAAAGGCATCCTCTGTGTGATATTTTTCTTTCTAATCATCAGTGTTCTAGCTTTTCCCAATGGTAAGTACTATCACTGTATGTGACTTTCATGAATATTGATTTAATGTTTTTTAATATTTTATTTTCCTTTTTTATTATACAGTAATTTAATTGATCAATTAGTATTTCTGTATCTCCCAATGAAAATGCTTTTGTTTAAAGCTGTTTTCTTCTTGGGAGGTTTAATATTTTTTGGCTTTTGCTTATTATCACTAAATAAAAACCCTGTTCATGTGTTCACCCGAATGAATTGTGCTAAAACACAGGATGGAGGCATGCATACCAATTGCCTTCCACCCTGAGTGGAAGGACAGTTTGTCCACATATGCTTGAATGCCCAGATGACTTTATGTGATTGGAGACTTGAACCTAATTGTAGCCCTTACATTTT
The DNA here is from genome assembly GCF_031021105.1 of Erythrolamprus reginae. Classification (NCBI taxonomy): domain Eukaryota; kingdom Metazoa; phylum Chordata; class Lepidosauria; order Squamata; family Dipsadidae; genus Erythrolamprus; species Erythrolamprus reginae. The sequence goes on from NC_091952.1 coordinate 227,353,842, forward strand.
GGGGACAGTGCCTGAAGAATAATTTAGCATATTTTGAGAGTGTTTTGTGGTCAGGAACTCAGATTTGGAAGGAACATACAATCAATAAATCAGCAAGTCTTGCTCCATTTGCTGTTCAATGTTTTAAAATTCCAGTCCTTCTTTGACTCACAATCTAATTGTATTTAGTATAGGAATGGGTAGATTTTCAGCCATTATGGTGGGTGATTATTGGTCTTTATTAAAAAAAACAAAACCCAAAACAGTTTATATTGTTTTTTTCTGACTAAAAACTATAGCTGTTTGTTCTTGGGAAGGGACTGAATTCCAGATGATGTTTCCTATGGAAAATGTGGTTGCTATTAAGTGCCCTTGTTCCAATTCCTCTAAAATTGGCTGGGATCCCTTGCTATGATGGTTGGTACTTTGGTAATTAAGTTGCAGCATAAGCACTTTGCAATACTTCCTCAGGATAGAGCTGTGGTTTATAGAAGCATTAGCTGTTGTTCAAATTATTGGTCATTAAATCATGTCTGGATGGAATTGCACGCTATCTCTTTGTACAGGAGACCTCTGAAGTATATGTTGCAAAACCAGATGCCTGATCATGGCAGACATAAATCAAACAAAAGGCAAGATTATAAAATTAAGTAGATGTGTTCTTTCAGCAGTTCAGGGTATTTGTAGGTCAGGAACTCTTTCAAAATTTAAATTAATTATTTTGAGCCACACAATCTAGATTTATGTCTGATCTTGGTGGTATGTCCAAAAGATATTGATTTCAGTTCTGCAGCCAAGAGGAATTGTTTTCCATATAAATTTGGCCTATGTGCCTGCTATTTGATAGTCCAGTGGATATCTTATGTCCAGTTTATTGAGAGTTTACCTGGTCCATTTGACTCTCCTGCCCTTCAGTCAATAGCACCAATCTCTTGGTTCTTTTCCTATTACTGGGACAAAGAAAATTAAGAAAAAATAAAAATGGCTTGAAAATAAACCCAAGGGAACAAGTAATAATGAAATTAGCTTGGCATGAAATTGCTGTTTCCTTTACTACGCAATCCTATGGTTTTCTCACAGTTTAGCCCCAATGTGTCTAAGAGGTTTGTTTGTTCATTAAGTAAATTATGTTCAGGATTTCAATCTTCAACTAGTATATAATGCTATGATCACATCAAAAGGTTTTCTGGTTCCTGCTGAGAGACACAGCTGAGTAATTTGCAAAGAACTGCCCTCATTGTTTTTGTTTTGTAATGGCTTGTTCCTTTCCCTTAGTTCTTAGCAGGTTCCAATCTGCTTAGAAAGTGCAGTTTTAGAGCTTGGGCAGTGCTCTAACTTTGTAACTAACATCAGGAAAACTCAGAATCACATCCACCCTTGTTATAAAAGCTCACTGGGTGACTCTGGGCCAATTTCACTCAGCCCAACCTTTGTATGATTACTGTGGGAAAAAAAAGGAGTGATTGCGATGCATATTGTTTGGTATTCTTAAAGGTATGGCAAAATGTAAATCATATTTATGTGTAAGTATTGGAATCCAAAGGATTCACAAACTGATAAGAACCACTGTAGTATGTATACAAGTTTTGGATTCGTATACTGTAGTATACAGTGTTCCCTCGATTTTCGCGGGTTCGAACTTTGCGAATAGCCTATACCACGGTTTTTCAAAAGATATTAATTAAAAAATACTTTGCGTTTTTTTTCCTATACCATGGTTTTTCCCGCCTGATGATGTCATACATCATCGCCAAGCTAATAATTTTTGCAAATAAATAACAAATAATAATAATTGTTAATAAATAATTATGTTTATAAATATCAAGATCACTAAGTGTCTTATTCAATGGTGAGTACCAGTAATAATGGTGAGTAAATGGTTGTTAAGGGAATGGGAAATGGTAATTTAGGGGTTTAAAGTGTTAAGGGAAGGCTTGTGATACTGTCCATAGCCAAAAATTGTGTATTTACTTCCGCATCTCTACTTCGCGGAAATTCAACTTTCGCGGGCGGTCTCAGAACACATCCCCCGCGAAAATCAAGGGAACACTGTATAGTAGAAGTAACCTATCTTTATAGAAAGAAAGGGAATGTTTGGAGTAGGAGTAGAGAATCTATGTCCTACAGATATCACAGAAATCTTATTTCTGACATTCCTTAGCTTTAATCATGCTGACTAAATGTACAGTATAAGGGATAGTTGTGTTTTAAAGAAGTTCCCTAGGACAAAATGAGTAGACTGGTCAAGCTATTGCTTTGATACAACAAGGTCAAAAGCTGACCATTGTTTTAAAAAAACTACTTCGACAAGCATGTGAGTGAATGACTGTGGCAAAAGTAAAATAAGGCACAGCCTTTTTGAGCCTAGCATTCTCCAAATGGGTTGGGATTGCACTTCTCAACAATTTTATCTAAGTAGAGTTCCAAACATATATGGAATGTAACAGGTTATAAAAAGGTTAATGTGCCATTTGTAGAGACAAGTATAAGACTGATAAATGACCATATCGCTTTAGCAATGGAAATCTTGGCTAGGGCTTTATATATACAGTGGTACTTCTACTTAAGAACTTAATTTGTTCCGTGACCAGGTTCTTAAGTAGGAAAGTTCTTAAGTAGAAGCAATTTTTCCCATAGGGATCAATGGAAAAGCAAATAATGCGTGCAAACCTATTAGGAAAGAAATAAAAGCTCGGAATTTGGGTGGGAGGAGGAGGAAGAAGAGGAGGAGGACAGTCGGTGCCGAAGGAAGAAGGTGGGATGAGGGGAATCAAAAAAATCCAAAACTTTAAGGCTTAAAAAAAAAAAAGAGGGACTCTGAGGCGGTGAGGGGGAGCACGTGCCTCCCTCTGTTCGCTCTGGGCTGCCAAAACCTCCTTAAGCGCCACCGAAAGGCTCCTCTGGCAGCCCAGAAAAGCTTGAGATGGCCGAGATTGAAGCGGGAATGGCAGGAAACTGGCTGGGCCTTTCCTGGGAAATGTTTCCGGGCTCGGGTTCTTAAGTAGAAAATGATTCTTAAGAAGAGGCAAAAAAATCTTGAAAACCCGGTTCTTATCTAGAAAAGTTCTTAAGTAGAGGCATTCTTAAGTAGAGGTACCACAGTATATAGATTCGTAAATGTATTTTTCTATGAAAAATACCGAGATGTATACAGTAGTAGATATATATGTTGGTGCTCGCATATATATGCAGGAATCTTTTAGTGCACATCTTACCTCAATCAATGCGTATGAACCTCAATGTAGTTATGGATGCTTCAGGGATAGATTGCTACCAGTGCGCTCGGCGATTGCACACTGGTAGCGGCCGCCAGATTGTGCAATTTGCATGCAACTGCTCCAGTGCCAGTCCTATGGGTGCCGCCATCTTTTTTCTTTAATTTTTTGGAGTTTTTGCTTCTTGCATATGCGTAGAAACAAAATCACCAAAACCTCACATGCGTGCATGACCCCTCACAAGATTTCAGTGCGTTTTTGCTTCCTGTGCATACGTGGAAGCAAACTCACACTGTGGACGTGTGCGCATATGTAGGACAACCCAAGCTTCACGCGCAGCGCACCGGTAGCAGCCAGTAATACAATCCGCCCCAGGATGCTTCATTAATAAGATTGTTTTTATGGTTTAGCCTGATCAACCATTAAATGTATTACTATAGCTATCTCGTCTGCATTATTATTATTATTATTATTATCATCATCATCATCATTATTATTATTAATATTATTATTTATTAAATGTGTATGCCGCCCCTCTCCATAGACATTCCAATCTTCTCCAATAAATATTCACTTCTTTGCAGATTATTGCCTCATTTGTGGAAGAGAAGGAGATCTTTACTTATTAATGATTATTCTGAAGATCCAAAAGTCTTGGATTTCGTTACCATAATAATTCTGAGAGGTCTTTGACATATTTTAAGAACATGCTAGCAACCATAGATTTTTTTAAAATGACTTTGGTGAGAATCTTACAGGCTATTAAAGTTTGCCCTAGTTTCAAACTAAGGGCTTGTCCAGGCAGCTTCTTTAATATGCTTTAATAATAATTTCCTCCCATCCTTGAGTCATAACGAAGGAGTATCGCCATAAATTGTGTTGCCGCCACTGTCTTTATTAATTCTCAGGAATAGGCTGTGCCCATAAAATTTTAGTGCATGACACTGAAAGCAATTGGTGATAAGTGGTCTATTCCCCGTGTCACCTTTTTGCAGAATCCCCCGCCAAGTTCTATCTATGAAACGCAGTGAGCTGATTCTGGGAAACTACCCATTTGTTTACTTTCTTCCTGTTGGAATATCAAAATCCCAGTCTTCTGGAAGATAATGAAAGTTTGAGTAATAGAGTTACCAGAGATGAAGATCAAGGTCAAATATTAAGTCATTCAAAATCAGCATGGGTTTCTGCCAGGAGTGAATAGAAACCTCTTCAAGGGAAGTGCACCACATTAAAGTATAATGCAGGCATACCAATTTCTCACCCCATAATTGGAACCATCTATGTATTTGTCCAGATCAGTGATGGTGAACCTTTTTTTCCTCGGGTGCCAAAAGAGCATGTGTGCACACTATCGCACATATGCAAGTGCCCACACCCATAATTCAATGCCTGGGGAGGGGTGAAAACAGCTTCTCTCACCCCCCCCCGGAGGCCCAACCACTGGTGGGCCCAACTTATTGATTGATTGATTGATTGATTGATTGATTGATTGATTCATTGATTCATTCATTCATTCATTCATTCGATTTTTATGCCTCCCTTCTCCTTAGACTCAGGGCGGCTTACAACATGTTAGCAATAGCACTTTTTAACAGAGCTAGGCTATTGCCCCCACAATCCGGGTCCTCATTTTACCCACCTCGGAAGGATGGAAGGCTGAGTCAACCTTGAGCCGGTGATGAGATTTGAACCGCTGACCTTCAGATCTACAGTCAGCTTCAGTGGCTTGCAGTACAGCACTCTACCTGCTGCGCCACCCCGGCTCACAGCTTCCCTCTCCCCCGCGGAGGCCCAACCACTGGTGGGCCCAGTAGGTTTCCCAACTTCTGATGGGTCCACTAGGCTCATGTTTTGTCTTCCCCAGGTTACAAAGGCTTCCCCCATCTTCCTGGAGGCTCTCTGGAAGCAAAAAACACCCTCCCAGAGCCTCTGTGTGAGCCAAAAATCAGCTGGCAGGCACACACATGTATGTTGAAGCTGAGCTAGGGCAATAACTAGCTTGCCAGCATATATACCTCCGTGTGCCACCTGTGGCACCTGTGCCATAGGTTCGCCATCACTGGTCTAGATGTTTGAAAATCCAGAAAGATTTCGAGCCCGGACCTGACCTTCCTAACTTTAGATTTGAGGGTTGCTCCTTATAAAACTGTTCCTGATTATCTTGGCTGCTATTTCTCCATCCCTATGCTTGATATATTTGCTCTTGTCCCTTTGTCAAAAGAAGAAAAAAAAAGGGAGGTGAGAAATGACCGCTGATTGGAAACTCTAAATGTGGGATTTTACTGCCCAACATTTGTGTAACCAAGACAAAACGGCAATAGGAATACAGTGACCAGAAATTGAGTAAGAAAGGAAAGCAGTGAACCCACAGCAATTGTTTGGCCAAATGTAAGTGAACAGATTATTGTTCGTGGGTCTATCACCTGTAGATTCCTCTCCTGGGCATCTTAGATTGTTGCCATGGAATCTTGGAGACAATTAGAGATTTTTCTAGGTATCTCCATTATTTGTTTGTTTGTTATATTTATATGCTGCCCATTCCATTATTTAATATGCATTATCAAGAGTCACATTTGGTGAGATGGTCAGCTTAATGATTGTCATAACTGTTGTACCACATGATTCTTGACAAATGTATCTTTTTCTTTTATGTACGCTGAGAGCATCTGCACCAAGACACATTCCTTGTGTGTCCAGTCACACTTGGCCAATAAAATTCTATTTTATTCTATTCTATTTTATTCTATTCTATTCTATTCTATAGACCCGCCCGAGTCTACGGAGAGGGGCGGCATACAAATCCAATAAAATCAAAATCAAATTATATTATATTATATTATATTACAGTGTTCCCTCGATTTTCGCGGGTTCGAACTTCGCGAATAGCTAATACCACGGTTTTTCAAAAAATATTAATTAAAAAATACTTCGCTGGTTTTTTCCTATACCACGGTTTTTCCCACCCAATGATGTCATATGTCATCGCCAAACTAATAATTTTTGCAAATAAATAACAAAAAAAATAATTATTGTTAATAAATAGTTATGTTTATAAATATCAGGATCACTAAGTGGTCAATGGTGAGTACCAGTAATCATGGTGAGTAAATGATTGTTAAGGGAATGGGAAATGGTAATTTAGGGGTTTAAAGCGTTAAGGGAAGGCTTGTGATACTGTCCATAGCCAAAAATGGTGTACAGTGAACCCTCGAGTTTCGCGTCCTCAAGGATCGCAAAAGGGCTATTTCGCTAGTTTTCAACCCGGAAGTAAACTCCACCATCTGCGCATGCGTGCCCTTCCACGCATGCGTAGATGGTGGAGTTTCCCCGCCGGGCAGAGGCTTCCCTGGGTCTTCCCCCTCTTGCCCCGGTAAGACCCCAGCGGCGGTGGGCTGGAGCGCGAGCTTGGGGCAGCCTAGCTCCGCTTCCCAGCTGGGAAGCGGAGCCGGCAACAGCGTGGGCGGGCGGGCGGCGCGCGCGAGCTTGGGGCAGCCTAGCTTCGCTTCCCAGCTGGGAAGCGGAGCCGGCAACGCGCGCGCGCTTGGGGAAACCCCAGATCCGCTCCCCAGCTGGGGAGCAGCCCCAGCAACGCGCGCGCGCTTGGGGCAGCCTAGCTTCGCTTCCCAGCTGGGAAGCGGAGCCGGCAACGCGCGCGCGCTTGGGGAAACCCCAGATCCGCTCCCCAGCTGGGGAGCAGCCCCAGCAACGCGCGCGCGCTTGGGGCAGCCTAGCTTCGCTTCCCAGCTGGGAAGCAGAGCCGGCAACGCGCGCGCGCTTGGGGAAACCCCAGATCCGCTCCCCAGCTGGGGAGCAGCCCTAGCAACGCGCGCGAGCTTGGGGCAGCCTAGCTTCGCTTCCCAGCTGGGAAGCGGAGCCGGCAACGCGCGCGCACTTGGGGAAACCCCAGATCCGCTCCCCAGCTGGGAAGCGGCCCCAGCAACTCGCGCGCGCTTGGGGAAACCCCAGATCCGCTCCCCAGCTGGGAAGCGGCCCCAGCAACTCGCGCGCGCTTGGGGAAACCCCAGATCCGCTCCCCAGCTGGGGAGCGGCCCCAGCAACGCGCTGCGGCGGTGGAAGTAAAAACACCATCTGCACATGCGCAGATGGTGTTTTTACTTCCGCACCTCTACTTCGTGAAAAATCGATCATCGCTTGGGGTCCTGGAACGGAACCCTCGCGATGATCGAGGGTTCACTGTACTGTATTTACTTCCGCATCTCTACTTCGCGGAAATTCGACTTTCGCGGGCGGTCTTGGAACGCATCCCCCGCGGAAATCAAGGGAACACTGTATATTATATTATATTATATTATATTATATTATATTATATTATATTATATTATATTATATTATATTATATTATATTATATTATATTATATTATATTATATTATATTATATTATATTATATTATATTATATTATATTATATTATATTATATTATATTATATTATATTATATTATATTATATTATATTATATTATATTATATTATATTTAAATATGATCAATAACCTTAGGGTACCTCAGCAATGAGCTGAAAATGAGATTGAAGTGATATCATGTGCGTACATCACTGCAAAATGATTAGTTGCACCAAGACAATCAAGCTGTGATGTTAAGCCTTAATGTTAGATGCATTATTTCAATGCTTAACCATCAGATCATTTTCAGTAACCACATTTTTCTTTTTATAGGCCCTTTTACCCGTCCACACCCTGCAATATGGCGCATGGTATTTGGTAAGTCATTTTCAAGGTATAATTTTCAATTGTTACAGATCTCTGAGTATCTTCTTTCAACAATCCATTTTGTGGTAGAATATATTTTATCCTCCATATTACTGCAGAGGTATGTTATAATATTTTATAATGTATGTTATAATACTTTATTTAGTTCTCTGTGTTACGATAGAGGTATGTTATAATCTCAAGATATCGTGAGAAACTTTTTCTTGTGTGTCCAATCACACTTGGCCAATAAAAATTCTATTCTATTCTATTCTATTCTATTCTTTTTAAAATTTTAATGTTCTGAAGAAAAGAAGTCACCAATGTGTGAGTTTGGTGGCTATATAAATTAGTTTAATAAATAAATAAAACCAATTAGAATTTTTGGAATAAGCTTTAGAATAATTCATCATATAATACAATTTGCAGGCTCAAACTGTAATGGTACTTACTGTATTTTTTTGAGTATAAGACGCACCGGAATAAAAGATGCACCTTAGTTTTGGGGGATGAAAACAAGGAGGAAAAATTCTGCCTCTGTCTCCCTGCAATTTGTCTCACAGCACACAATACAGATTATATACATTGTTTGCTGTGTATTTCTGTGCCTGTGTGCCTGACCCACAGAAATAGCAAAGAATTGGAGAAATGTACATTATGCAAGTATATTAATGCCAGAAAGTTTTTCTTAAATGTAGTGCGAGTATGTAGTAACTCCTCCCAATTATTTAAATAGATCTACTCCAAACAGGACTAGGTCAGAGTCTAACTCAGCTGCCTTATTTTAATACTTCAACAGGACACTGTTACATTTCAGACTGTACGTGTACAGGTGCGGCTAAAATTGATGTGGCTTTCTTGAAGTAAACATTATTTTCTGCTATTTAAAAGAAAATATAATAGCACTGGGCCTCTTAGGATCAAGCATTTATTTTAAAGAATTTAAATTTAAAGAATCCTATTTAAATAATCTTAAATAATCTTCTTCATTTTGTTAAGTTGTCTAGACCAGTGTTTCCCAAGCTTGGCAACTTGAAGATATCTGGGAGTTGAAGTCCAAATATCTACAAGTTGCCAAGCTTGGGAAACACTGGTCTAGACAATAATAAAGCAGTCTTTAAAAAATAAGTCTAATAATTTGAACATTCTATCGGCATATATAGTTATTCAATTCAATTTATTAGATTTGTATGCCGCCCCTCTCCAAAGACTCCTTGCAGCAAACAACAAACAGCCAGTTTCAGCACAGCCTGATTAGCACAAGAAAATTAAAATGTGCCTCTGCCTCTACCTCCCAGGAATTTGCCTCCTTGCCGTTTTACTTTCACTTTCAGTTTTAGCACAAGCAGCTAATAGTTTCAGGCTGCAGGGATTACCATAACCTATTGCAGCCTGAGTCAGCTGATGGTCAGGAGGCGATAATCAGTTGCTTGTGCTAATCAGGCTTTGCATTGTTTGCTGCAAGGAGGCAAATTGCTGAGAGGCAGAAGCCAAAGTGTAGAGGTGGCTGGGCAGGGCTACATTCAGTGTATAAGACACAAGTTTTCACCCTCTTTTAAGAAGGAAAAAGGTGCCTCTTATACTCCAAAAAATACTGTACACATTAATTTCTATTGAATATTTTTACAGATTACAATAATAATTTACTTGTATAGTACAGTAGTCCCTCACCTATCGCTGGTGTTACGTTCCAGACCTGGCCGCGATAGGTGAAATCCGCGATGGGGAATTTATCGACTGATAGTACTTATTTAAGTATTTATATTGTAATTGTTTGGTAAGTTTTCATTGTTTTAAGTGTTTATAAACCCTTCCCACACAGTATTTATTTTAGATACAGTATTTAAATACAGTATTTACAATTTTAGATATATTTTTTTTGAAAAACCTGCCGATCAAGTTCGGCGGGCTGTTTAAATCTGCCGATCGACTTCCTCAGAAACCCGCGTTGAAGTGAAGCCGCAGTAGGTGAAGCGCGGTATAGCGAGGGACTACTGTACTTGGTTCTTCCAAAAGTTCACTGAATGGCATGCAATATTATCATTGAAACATAACATAATTTCTTAAACTCTTAAGTGTAAAAAATGTTTAAAAGTGGTTCATAATATAGCCAATGTTTAAAATAAAAACTCAGCTCCAAGAGTAGCAAGGGTTAAAAAAAATGGAGATAAATTTATACATTGATGGGTTTTTTTAAATTATAATTGATCTTTTTAAATTTAAGATCCTTCTTAAACATTATTCGCTTTTAGGTCTTTCAATTTTGTCAAATTCAAATTCAGAAGGAGTCACAAAGTTTTAAGCATCGCCGTACGTGAGTGTGTTGGATTTCTTAAAAAGGAACATTGAGCATGAAATAATAAGAGAGTGGACATGATACCGGATTAGTGTTGGATAGAGAGATGGCAGAGGAAGGCTTTTATTGCCACTTCAGTGAGAATTTTGCAATGGACATTGGAAAATAGGACTTGACCTGTTGAGTGTCAAGTTCCTTTTGAAAGAACATAATCTTCAGGCAAATGAAACAACTATAGCTGGATTATAGCTGTTGACTTCTTTCTTTGCAAATGTTTGCCTTTCTATTCCTATCTGATTCTTCTCACCTCGTCCAGTTTCTCCTTGGCGATTAGTTGGGTAGCAACCTAGCAGAATTGTGGTATAATTGAAGACTATGAGTAAGCTATACAAATAATCAGAGTAGAAACATAGAAACAGAAGTCTGACGGCAGAAAAAGACCTCATGGTCCATCTAGTCTGCCCTTATACTATTTTCTGTATTTTATCTTAGGATGGATATATGTTTATCCCAGGCATGTTTAAATTCAGTTACTGTGGATTTATCTACCACGTCTGCTGGAAGTTTCTTCCAAGGATCTACTACTCTTTCAGTAAAATAATATTTTAACCCTTAACTACCCTCTCTAGCTTACTAAAAGTGGATTGAGAGGAGAGTGAACTGGATAAACTGTCGAAAAACTTCACCAGAAGGAGTTAAAAGTTGAAGTAAACAACTCTTTTTGACGCGGTTGGGTGAAGAAGTAAGAACAAAGCGAAGATGGCGTCTGCTGTGGAGCTGGAGGAGAAGATGGACCCGCTGCTTAAAGGTTTTGCTGACATGGGCAAATTGCTCCAAGAGATGAAAAAAGATTTATCGGCACTGGGAACCGGAATGGCGGAACTGAAACAACAAACAAAAACTCAAGATCAAAGGATTGGAAAACTGGAAGCGGGGAAATCTCGCCAGGAAATTCGTATCATTAATCTTGAAGATAGACAGCGTCGTGCTAACATACGCTTGAGAGGCTTCCCCAAAGATTTTGGGGGGGGGCAAACAACTTATTCAAGAAATCCACCAGTGGTTCTTTGAGAACAAAGTTACATGTGAGTTGCAAGAATTTGAAAGAGCGCATTGGGCTTTTGGTCCTCGCAGGGGTGATTCAAAAGACATTGTTATCAGATTTCTTTCAGAAAGAAGAGCTACAGAGATTTTTAAAGAACTCAAACAGATTTTAAACTTACGCTACAAAGCCTTTCCAATACGTGTTTTAAAAGATTTATCTGCCGAGACTCTCAAGATGAGGAACCAGATGAGAGAGATTTCTTCTCAGCTGTATGAAAATGGGATAAAATTTTCTTGGAGATATCCTGCCACCATTATTGTGTTTAAAGATACTAAATTTTTCCAGGCAAAGTCATTAGAAGAAGGAAGGAAGATGCTTTTACAATTGGGATTAAATCCAGAGGAAGCAATGCAGATCCAGGCACCGATCGACCAGCCTGACGCAGCAGAACATTTTCGCGAGCCAGAACAAACCAAGGAGGAGAAGATTGCCGAACTTCAAAGAGAATTGGCCTCACTGCAATCGGAGAAGCGTGATCAGCCTCGTGTGACCAGACAGAAGAAAAAATAATAAACTGAACTGAGTTGTCGTGCTAATATGGTATTAAGTTTTTCAACTAATTAACTTCTTTTTTTCCATACTTTTGTACTTCTTGTTGGGGGTTCACGTTAGTTAAGAAAGGGAAAGGAGGGAAGGAGGGGGGAATCTTTTATTGTTTTGTAAAATGGGGGAGAAGGGAGGGCTTTCAGAGGGAACGTAGATCTAAGAGTGCCTCTCAGTAACGGAAGATTTTTTTTCCGTTGCCTTCCCCTGTGGGAGGGTCAGGGGAGGGGCACAGGGTGGGGATTCTTTGGGAAAATAAACAATTCTCCGGTAGGCTCTGTTTTGTTGAAAGAGGAAATGCATTTAGTTTATGCAGATGGGTGATCTAAGCCTTCTATCTCTCAATGTAAATGGTCTTTCATCACAGAAGAAGCGATGTAGAATCATGAAGCTGGCTAAAGACTGTTATGCAGATATTTTATTCTTGTCGGAGACCCACAAGGGAAGGGAAAAAACAAACAAATTAGTAAAAAATATTGAATGGGAAAAAACTTATCATTCGAAAGGAACGAATAAATCCAGAGGGGTGGCTATAATGGTTCATAGAAGAGTGGATTTTCAGTTAAGCAATATTAAGAGAGACAAGGATGGTAGAATGTTATTTATTAAGGGGAAAATAAGAAATAATCTAGTAACTTTAGCGGTTATTTATGCCCCTAACGTAAATGCAAAACAATTTATAATAAATGTAAAACGGAAATTAGATAACTTTGCGGAAGGTATAGTGGTTTTAGCAGGTGATTTTAATTTGGAACTAACAACAGGGAAGGGGGATAAGAAAAAGTTACATTTAAATAAAATTAATATGATGGACCTCCATCAAAATGTGGTTAAAAGAGACACTTTCTATTCTGCTAGACATAATAAATTTAGCTGTATAGATTATATGTTAATTAATAAAACAGATAAGGTTAAGTTGAAGAAAGCGGAAGTGAAAGCCATATGGCTATCAGATCATGCTCCTATGTTAGTTGTGTTAGAAATAGGGATTTCTAACAAACAAAGAATTTGGAGGTATAACCCCATTGTCTCTGCAAATGAGGAGAGCAGAACTAAATTACAAAAGGAACTCAATGGATTTTTTAGTATTAATGCAACAGGCGAGGTTAAAGAAACAATAGTCTGGGATACACATAAAGCAGTGATGAGAGGTAATTGCATTAGTACGGAAGCTTTCCTTAGGAAATCCTGGAATGTTAAGAGGAATAATCTATTAAAAGAGATAGAATTAATCCAAGAAACTTTAAAAATTACAAGAAACAGAGAATGGAATTTATTACTATCATTTAAGAAAAAGCAATTGCAATTACTTGATGAGGAAAATTGGAATAAAATGAAGATGATTATGAAACATAGAATTAGTAGCTGGAATAAGAAATCCATGAAGCAAATGGTATATTATTTAAAAAAAAGAAAAGAGAAATCTGTTATCTCTGCTTTAAAAGATAAGGATGGTCTAATAAAACGTAATACTGTAGAAATGGAAAAAATAATGAGAGACTTTTATGGGGAATTATATAAAAAAGAGTATGTTGTTTCACAAACTTCAGAGGTTAAAAAGCAATTAAAGAAAGAGGACAGTCAAATGTTAAATGCAAAAATTACAAGTGAGGAGATATCTAGAGTTATTAAGGGATTGAAACCTGCTAAAGCTCCTGGTCCAGATGGTTTTACAGCTGAATATTATAAAGTGTATATGAACGAATTATTACCGTATATGGAGAAATTGTTCAATAATGTAATGGAAACTTTTGAAACTCCACAAACGTGGAAAATGTCAGAAATTATAACAGTCCCAAAACCAGATCGTGATTTAATGGATCCTAGTTCCTATCGCCCTATTAGCTTGTTAAATCAGGACTATAAAATATTTATGAAAATATTGGCAAATAGGGTGGAGAATATATTACCAAAAATAATTGGAGAAGATCAATATGGATTTGTGAAAGGAAGGAAAATCTTTGAACCAATAAGAAACGTGATTAATGTTCTACATCATGCTACCAGTACCAAAAGGAAATTAAGCATTTTAAAATTAGATGTTTATAAGGCCTTTGATAAAGTTAATCATGAATACCTATTTCAACTATGTAAAGATTTAAATATGGGAAATAAATTTTGTAAAGTTATAGAAACAATATATAAGGATAATGTAGCTCAAATTAGAGTAAATGGCAATAGAACAGAAATGATTAAAATTCAAAATGGAACTAAACAGGGATGCCCATTATCCCCAAAGCTATTTGCATTAGCAATTGAGACCTTAGCAAATAAAATTAGAAATGATAAGGAATGGAGAGGCTATCAAATAGGGGAACTTGAATTGAAATTAAACTTATTTGCAGATGATGCTATAGTAATGTCTCAAACCCCAATTGAAATGATGAAAAAAATAATGATATTACTTCAAGAATTTAAAGATCAATCTGGGCTCAAGGTTAATATAGAAAAGTCAGAGATAATATGCTTAAATACTGGCCCCAAAGAGCAAATTGAAATTCAAAAAATTTCAGGATTGAAACTAGGTTGTAAAAAAATGAAATATTTGGGAATTTGGTTATTTAAAAATCCATCCAAAATAACAATGGCCAATTATAACTTAATATGGAAAAAAATCCAGAAGCAGATCAAAAATTGGAAGGGAAAAAATTTAGGAAGAATGGCTAAGATAAGGGCCCTTAAGATGATGATAATACCAAAGATGATGTATTTGTTTCAAGTTTTACCGGGCAGCTTTCCTGAGGCAAAATTAAGAGAATGGGATAATAGACTAAACTTTTGGATTGAAGGAGAGAAAAAATCTAGAATAAGGAAGCATTGGCAGTATGCACAAGAAAAAGAAGGAGGTTGGGGAAGCCCATCTCTAGTAATATATAGAAATGCATTTCAAATTGAAAGGTTAATCGAGCTACAGCTATGGGGGGAAAAGAAATGGGTAGAATTAGAAAGAGAAATTAATAATATAAATAATAAAGAATTATTATTTAAAAATTGGAATAGAATTGAAATCAGTACCCTAAGTGATTCTTTTAAAGCATGTTTAGAAATATGGCTTAAATGGCAGAGGACAAGTGGAATAAAGTTATCCAAGCTATCAACGTTGCATGCACTGAATATAGGGGATGAGGCTAATTTAATTAGAATCATTAAAATATTAAATAGTAAAGGGGTAATGAGAATGGAACAGCTATATGAGAAAGATGGAAGAGTTAGTAGAACTAGATTGGAATGGCTGATCGGTAAACAGCAATGGTTGCAGATTAATGCAATATGTACATGTTTAAATAAAAGGGAGAATAAAGAAACCTTCTTACGAGAAGAAAATAACTTGGAAAAAATAATAAGGGTAAAGATAAATGAAAGTAAAGGACAAGCCAGTAACATATATAGAATGCTATTGCAGAGGCAAGAAGAGGTAGTTAAAAGTCTAACAAGATGTTGGCAGGATGACTTAAAAATAGACGAAAGAGAAATGGAAGAAATAATAGTAAATATATATAAGATTAAAAATACGAGAGTTAAAGAGATGAGAAGAAAAATCTTACATAAGTGGTATTATACACCTGCACAACTTGCACATTACCAGGGGAAAGAGAAAGGTAAATGCTGGCATGGATGCCAGAAAAAAGGAATTTTTATGCACATGATCTGGGAATGTATAGAAATACAGAAATTCTGGAAGCTAATCCAGAATGAAATTAATAAAATGTTAAATATTAATTGGATAATTACAAAAGAAACAGCAATCTTAATTAAATATAGGGAACTAGGAGAATCTAAAGAAATTAAAACTGTAGCATTGGAAAGTGCTCAAGCGGTGATAGTATTAGGATGGAAAGACTCTACAAAATGGACACTACAGAATTGGTATTGGTACATGGTGGATTACATACACTTTGAAATTATGGAAATAAGATTAAATAATTTTGATGAGAATAAACTAGAGAAGCTGATGGTGCGATGGAACAAGGTAAAAGATTATATGTTAAGTAGAATCTGTGATGTAAATACGAAAAATAAACTACAATCACTCTTTTAGTAAAAAAAAAGCGTTCAAGATAGAGCCAAGGATTAATAGATAGACAAATAATTCAAAAGTCTTTGAATCCTTCTATAGGGGTGGTGGGGGTGATGGGGGGTGTGTGTTGTTTGGTGATGGGCACATGCACTGTGCACTGTTATACGTTTGTTTTTTGTAAACTTATAAAATCAATTAAAAAAAATTTAAAAAAAAAAAAAGATTGTGTCCCCTTGTTCTTGTGTTCACTTTCCTATTAAAAACACTTCCCTCCTGGACCTTATTTAACCCTTTAATATATTTAAATGTTTCGATCATGTCCCCCCTTTTCCTTCTGTCCTCCAGACTATACAGATTGAGTTCATTAAGTCTTTCCTGATACGTTTTATACTTAAGACCTTCCACCATTCTTGTAGCCCGTCTTTGGACCCGTTCAATTTTGTCAATATCTTTTTGTAGGTGAGGTCTCCAGAACTGAACACAGTATTCCAAATGTGGTCTCACCAGCATTCTATATAGCGGGATCATAATCTCCCTCTTCCTGCTTGTTACATCTCTAGCTATGCAGCCAAGCATCCTACTTGCTTTCCCTACCGCCTGACTGCACTGTTCACCCATTTTGAGACTGTCAGAAATCACTACCCCTAAATCCTTTTCTTTTGAAGTATTTGCTAACACAGAACTGCCAATACAATACTCAGATTGAGTATTACTCATATTTCTTTTCCTTATACAACTTTTTATGGTTTTATCAATAGATTAAATACAGACAAAAATAAAAATAGGAGTAATGGTTAAATTGACTGTTCTAATCAAACAGAAGAATACATTTATGTTTTTTACTTGGATATCACTTCTGGATTTTATTTGTGATTAAAAAAATATGAAACTTTGACTTTGATTTTGCCGATTAGATAGAGCCGTTGTTATAGAAATGGCTAGTTATTTACTAATGTGTAAAACCAAAAAAGTTGAGGTTGTAATGCTGTTATCTTATACTGTGCTAAAAAGTCAGAAGTAATGCCTTTTCCTTTCTTACCTTGTATCTCATATTTTCTTTTCCCCTTTCTTTTTTCTTCTCTTAGTATTCATACTTCTGTATGTTTTGCTACGCTCCCTTTTCTTTCTTATTTTCTTTTCACATGGCATAGAGATTGAAAAGAAAATCTGTGACCTTGAGAGTTGGTATAAAAATACAGAATCTTAATTTATTTATTTTATTTATTTATTTATTTATTAGATTTGTATGCCCCCCCTCTCCGTAGACTCAGGACGGCTAACAAAAATAATAAAAACAGCATATAAAAAATCTAATATTTAAAATAACTAAAAAAAACCTTAGATTAGAATTGCCCCCACCCTCCTTGCCTTTCGTAAGCTGCTTAAAACCCACCTCTGTCGCCGGGCATGGGGGAACTAAGATACACTTTCCCCCTAGGCCTTCACAATTTTATGTATGGTATGTTTGTATGTATGATTGGTTTTTATTTAATGGGTTTTTAACTGTTTTTTAGTATTGGATTTTGTTGTACTGTTTTACTGCTGTTATTAGCCGCCCCGAGTCTGCGGAGAGGGGCGGCATACAAATCCAATTAATAATAATAATAATAATAATAATAATAATAATAATAATAATAATAATAATAATAAATTATTAAAAACCAAACGTGCACACATACAAACATACCATGTATAAAATGTATAGGCCTAGGAGGAAAGGATATCTCAGTTCCCCCATGCCTGACGACAGAGGTGGGTTTTAAGGAGCTTACGAAAGGCGAGGAGGGTGGGGGCAATTCTGATCTCTGGGGGGAGCTGGTTCCAGAGGGCCGGGGCCGCCACAGAGAAGGCTTTTCCCCTGGGTCCCGCCAATCGATATTGTTTTGTCAACGGGACCCGGAGAAGGCCAACTCTGTGGGACCTAACTGGTCGCTGGGATTCGTGCGGCAGAAGGCGGTCCCCAGAGATATTCTAAAAGACTTAAGACAGTAAAAAAATATTTTTTTCTCCTGATGAACTTTGATTGTGTATGCTTTCATATTACTTTTGCATTCACCACAAGTATTATTATCTTTTAGGTTTGAGCGTACTTTATTTCCTGTTTCTGGTATTCCTGCTCTTCCTTAACTTTGAACAAGTGAAATCGGTGATGTACTGGCTGGATCCCAACCTACGATATGCGACAAGAGAAGCAGACATTATGGTGTGTACACTGATAGTGTGTAATGAACATTTTGGTGTCTTGATCTTTGTAGTACCATGTGAGTTAGCAGCAGTAGACAGACATGACTCGGCAGTTTGAAGTTGCTGCCAAAAAAGGCAAATACAGTGATACCTCGTTTTACAAACGCCTCGTCATACAAACCTTTCGAGATACAAACCCGGGGTTTAAGATTTTTTTGCCTCTTCTTACAAACTATTTTCACCTTACAAACCCACCGCCGCCGCTGGGATGCCCTGCCTCTGGACTTCCGTTGCCAGCGAAGCACCCGTTTTTGCGCTGCTGGGATCCCCCTGAGGCTCCCCTCCAGGGGAAACCCCACCTCTGGACTTTCATGTTTTTGTGATGCTGCAGGGGGATCCCAGCAGGGGAATCCCAGCAGCGTAAAAACGGGCACTTCACTGGCAATGGAAGTCCGGAGGTGGGGTTTTCCAGCGAGGGGAGCCTCAGTGAAATCCCAGCAGTGCAAAAACGGGCGCTTCGACTGGCAAAAGGGGTGAATTTTGGGCTTGCACGCATTAATCGCTTTTCAATTGATTCCTATGGGAAACATTGTTTCATCTTACAAACTTTTCATCTTAAGAACCTTGTCCCGGAACCAATTAAGTTTGTAAGACAAGGTATCACTGTACTATTTCTGGATAATTAACAAGAACATGGAGTCCCAATTACAGGAAGTAATTATTCTATTCTACTCTGCCACGGTGAAACTCCATTGGCAGCATCACCATTCAAACCGGATGGTCACAAATTGCATCACATTCAGAGGAGGGCTAGGAACCAAGACTTATGAGGAATGGTTAGAGGTTTTGTGATTGTTTAGTTTACAAAAAAAAAAAAAACACCATTACTAAGGAATAGAAATCATAGCAGTCTTGAAATATCTGAAATGTTGCTGCACAGAAGTAGGAATTATTCTTAATTTCCCCAAAAGGCAGTCAGAACCCATGTATTAAAACTACAAAGAAACAAGATCAGGCTAGAATTAGGAGGAACATCTTGACTGCGTGAGCTGTCAGGCCACATCTAAAGTGGTGAAATCTCTTCAAATAGAAGTTGAACGATCATCTGCAAGACTGGATCCTGTACTCAGCAGGTCTTTGGATAGAAGACTTTCCAGTTCTTCCAACTCTATGATCCTAGAGTTGTATAAGCAGCAAAATATGCAGGAATCGTTTGAAAGGATTAGAAAAATAATTCAGAATCCTCATAACAGCTTATACATCACATATTGACTTTTGATCAATTGATTAAGAAAAAGTACTGGAAGGTTTAGACGCTCTAGACCAGAGGTGTTGAACTCAATTTCATTGAGGGCCTCATCATGGTTGTATTTGAGGGACAGGGGTGGGTGTGGGCTCAGGTGGGTGTGACATGGACTCATGTTGGGGGCCAAGTGCTAAAACAGGACTTTCCTGAGACCCTCCTTCACTCTCATTATAATATTCCTTCCTTCCTTCCTTCCCTCCTTCCTTCCCACCTTCCTTCCTTCCTTTCTACCTTCCTTCCTTCCTCCCTTCCTTTCCTCCCTCCCTCCCTCCCTCCTTCCCTCTCTCCCCTGCCCTTCTCCTTTTTTCTTCTTTCCCATTTTTCCTTCTTTTTTTTCCCTTCCTCTTTCCCTTTCCCCTTTCCTGCCCATTCTTGCATGCTCCAGGACAGCCACTAAGATGTCCCATTCCATAGGTCCCATTAAACAGCAATGCTCAAATGAGAAATATGCCCTCTCTACGGGAGCATAAAGCTGGGCAGATGTTCTTGGGAGCAGGTGATCCTGCTTGTAATTTGGTCCTATGCGATATAGTAGGGATGACAAACTCACGGCGTCTCGGCGGTGTCATGTGACTTATTAGGAGTTTCCCCCCCCTTTGCTAAACCGGGCATGGGCGTGGCCAGTGCATGACACATCCGGCCCATGGGCCAGAAGTTTGATAGCTCTGCCATATAAGGATTGAAAAGGTGATCAGCACCTTAAATTTCACTCTGAAGTCTTTTGGGAGTCGATGCAGCTCATGGAGTATCAGTGCCACACGAGTGTAGAAACTGGGCCCATTACTATCAGTACCTGTGCCGATGCCTTTAAAACTAGCTGAAATTCTGGATGATCCTTAAGAGCAGCTCCACGTGGAGTGCATTGTAATAGTCCAATCAGGAGAAGACTTAGGCAAGAGTGATCATAAGCAAGGCCTTGCAGGTCATGACTATTTATTTATTTATTTATTTATTCATTCATTCATGCATGCATGCATACATACATACATACATACATACATACATACATACATACATACAAACATACATACTTCTATGCCACCCAATTCCAAAGGACTCAGGGCAGCTTATAACAAAATAAAAATACAAATACAGTGATCCCCCGCTCGTTGCGAGGGTTCCGTTCCAGGACCCCCCGCAACGAGCGGGTTTTCGCGAAGTAGCGCTGCGGAAGTAAAAACACCATCTGCGCATGTGCAGATGGTGTTTTTACTCCCACAGCGCTAGCGAGGAACCGAAGATTGGGGGCGGCGCGGCTGTTTGCCGCCGGCATGGGGGGCTTCCTAGCCGCCCCCCAAACCCGGGTTGGGGGTCCGGGGGGTGCTGGCAAGCCCCCCATGCCGGCGGCGACATTTTAAAATAGCCGCGCCGCCCCCAATCTTCGGCTCCTCCGCGCTGGCTCTCGGCGCTTTCGAGCTGAGTCCGGGAGCGAATTCGCTCCAGGACTCAGCTCAAAAGCGCCGATAGCCAGCGCTAGCGAACGGCTTGTCCACGCTGGCTATCGGCGCTTTCGAGCTGAGTCCGGGAGCGAATTCTCTTCCGGACTCAGCTCAAAAGCGCCGATAGCCAGCGCTAGCGAACGGCTTGTCCACGCTGGCTCTCGGCGCTTTCGAGCTGAGTCCGGGAGCGAATTCTCTTCCGGACTCAGCTCAAAAGCGCCGATAGCCAGCGCTAGCGAACGGCTTGTCCACGCTGGCTCTCGGCGCTTTCGAGCTGAGTCCGGGAGCGAATTCTCTTCCGGACTCAGCTCAAAAGCGCCGATAGCCAGCGCTAGCGAACGGCTTGTCCACGCTGGCTATCGGCGCTTTCGAGCTGAGTCCGGGAGCGAATTCTCTTCCGGACTCAGCTCAAAAGCGCCGATAGCCAGCGCTAGCGAACGGCTTGTCCACGCTGGCTCTCGGCGCTTTCGAGCTGAGTCCGGGAGCGAATTCTCTTCCGGACTCAGCTCAAAAGCAGCGAGAATGAACCGCGTGGGCGGGCGAAGGGCGGGCGGCAGCGAGGAGTTTGCGTGGGCGGTGGGGAAACTCCTCGCTGACGCCAGCAAGAGGGGGAAGACCCAGGGAAGCCGGTTGCCATCTACGCATGCGTGCCCATAGAAAAAACGGGCACGCATGCGTAGATGGTATTTTGACTTCCGGGTTGAAAAATCGCGAAGTACCCTGTTCGCAATGGTTGGGGACGCAATAAACGGGGGATCACTGTACATTAAAAAAAGAAGTCAAATATGAAAAAAATCTAAAACTATAATCCCAATTAAAAACCCATAACTCAATCAATCAAGCAACACACATACATAACATTCAGTATAATTTGGCCATGACAGATGTTAGTTCATGGCCCCTAGGCTTGCTGGCAAAGCCAGGTCTTTGTAGCCTTTCAGAAGGCCAGTAGGGTGGGAACAGTCCGGTCATCGGAGGGGAGTTGCTACTAGGTACAACTGGTGCATATGATGCAGTTGTGTAAAGCCCCCCTCCAAAAAAGAGCTTTGTGCAGGAGTCGTGAGTCCAGGAGGACCTCAGATTGCATACTGAATCTGAACAGGGCAGCATTATCCATCCAGGACCAAAGATGGAAAATCTCCAAGCCTCGTCAAGGTTGACTTGCAATCTAATCTAATCTGAGAATAAGAATAATTATTTTTGGTTGAGACTCAAGTTTATCTTTGGGTGAATTGTATTAGTCATAGCCAGAATTATTTTGATTAATCCTCACACTTTTTCCTTTTAAAGTCATTTTTCTATTTTATGAGCAAATGTGCAAGGCATCTTAGTCAGTTTTGTCTAGTTGCTCGTGATGTTATCCTAATACATATTTGAGCTTCTGAACAAGGCTGAGCTACAGAAAAGAATGTATTTTAATAGTGCATTCTATTTCATCTAAAAGTATTCTTTTAAAAAATGTTGGTGTCTGTTGCCTTATTTGTCTCTCTTCCCTGGATCCTTTCTCTGTAATCATCAACAGGAATATGCTGTGAATTGCCATGTTATTACCTGGGAACGAATCCTAAGTCATTTTGACATATTTGCTTTTGGACATTTCTGGGGCTGGGCGATGAAGGCTTTGTTGATTCGCAGCTATGGATTGTGTTGGACTATTAGCATCACCTGGGAACTGACAGAGGTAGGTTGGGTAATAGGCACTAAAAAAAGTTGAATGCACGGGACAGTTGCCAATGCCATGGCTTGATATTTGGATGTGCCAAAGAATCCTGAAAACTGCATTGCAACTGAGACTGTAGACCAGAGGTCTTCAAACTTGACAACTTTAAGACTTGTGGGCTTCATCTTCCAGAATTGGGAGTTGAAGTCAACAAGTCTTAAAGTTGCCAAGTTTGGGGATCCCTGCTGTAGACTAGTCTTTTCCAGTTTGCCAGTTTTGCCTGAGTCAGATTTGGTAAAATGTGTCCACCTTTTCATTTATAAAGGAAAGACATTCCTATATGATACCTGTGCATGTATGTGATGTAAATGCGAAGTCTCTACAGCTAGTTTATATGGCAAATAAATAATTCTTTTCTGTAGAATTGGCTCAGCTGCAGATCTTGAAAACTCTTCAGTGCCAGCCCTATGCTAAAGTGCCTTAGTGTAGTCCAGTAAATCACACCAAAGCCAACTCAGCAGGTTAATTCTTGAACTCAATAGTCTAGCTCCAAGTGAATTTATCCAACTGTTCTGCCGGGCATGTTTCAATCGCCCGTAATTACAGGGTAATTAGTCTAGGAAGACACACACCACACAATAAAAGGAAAACCAAAAAGTTTTTATAAACAGAAAAACAGAAACAGCTCCCTTTTTAAATGTCAAAGGGGTTTTCTGGTACACACAAGGCACAGGTTAAATGTAATCCAATTGCTCACCCAATAACTGGGAAATTGAGTCCAATTTTAAAGTCCAGAGAGTCCACACACAATCTTGAACAGCACAAAAACCATGATCTTGACGAAACAATGAATCAGATAAACTGCCATGAGGCTAAAACACCAGGTTGCACTTTTATCTGTAGCACTAATTACAGCAGCCCCACCCAACCACAGGTGGCCTCATTTTCTCTTGTAATAATCCTTCAGTTGTTGTCTCCTATGCATCACTCTATGCATGCGTGGATGTATCATTAATTCTTGTTCAGAATCCAGGGATGATACAGATGATTGATCTCCTTCTGGTCTGTCTGCCAAACTCCCCTCTTCCCTGTCATTCACGCTTCCTTGATCAGAGGAGACTTCGTCGGCAGATTCCATCGGGAGCAAAACAGGCCTGCGGCATGTGGATGTTTCCCCCACATCCACCTGCACATTCCTTGGGGCAGGAGCTGGGCCAGAACTAACCACAACACCAACAGAGGTCTTAAAACAATCTAAATGGTTCTTTAGATTAGAAGGATTTCTGATATATTCTTTCCAAGTGTCCAATATTTTCTTCTGAATACTTGTTAAAATCTTATTTTCTAGAGCATATTGAAACTTAAAACAGGAGGTGCAATGTTAACTGCTACAGTATTATATTCTATATTATTCATCTGCGTATTAAATTAATTGATAATTTATCTGTATAAATTAATACAGATGCTAGCTGTCAAACCTTTTCCATAGTATTCAGTGAATTACTGGTGTGCCATGGATAGAAGGATAGAACACTGTTGAAAATACAATATGTTTGTCTTTAAGGCATTAAATAAATAAACTATCACTACCACATAATAATTTATGGCAAGACTAAATGTGTGTGTTTGTATAGATACTTTAGTGTGTGTGTGTGTGTGTGTGTGTGTGTGTGTGTGTGTGTGTGTGTAAATCTTTAACTTTATTTTGTACCCACTGATTCTACCAGAAAATCAATGCATCACTCAATATATTATTGTTGTCTTCTTTGTTGAACGTAGTGGGTCTTTAAAATTCAAATATAATAAAGTAATAAAGTTTCTATTTCTGAAATCCTAGGCTGGCCTCCTAGTCACATTCATTTATTGTATTAAAATCTTTCCCATATTTTCAAAACTTGTTTGGTTTTGGGTTTTTTTTAACGTTGAACAGGAGTCAAAATGAATTTCTTATCAAAATTTCTGTTGTATTCTGTAGCTGTTCTTCATGCATCTGCTGCCGAATTTTGCTGAATGCTGGTGGGATCAAGTAATTTTGGACATCCTGTTATGTAACGGAGGTGGCATCTGGTTGGGCATGGTGGTCTGTCGTTGGTTGGAGATGAGGACTTATCACTGGGCAAGCTTCAAGTAGGTCTTAAGTACTATCTTTAATAAACATTGTCTTAATGAGATATGTATTATATTGCAGAGTTTCATAGGAATACAGGTAGTCCTCGACTTATGACCATAATTGAGTCCAAAATTATGTTGCTAAATGAGACATTTCTTACATGAGTTTGCCCCATTTTCTGACTTTTCTTCCCACAGTTGTTTAGTGAATCACTGGAGTTGTCTTCCCCATTGATTTTGCTTGTCAGAAGCTCACAAAAAGTGTTCAAAAAGACCCCAGGACACTACAACTACCTTAAATATGAACCAGTTGCCAAATGTCTAGATTTTGATCATGTGACCATAGGGATGCTGCAATAGTCGTAAGTGTGAAAAACAATCATAAGTCACTTTTTTCAGGGCTGTTGTATCTTTGAATGGTGATTGAACTGTTGTAAATCTAGGACTACCTGTATAGTGAATCTTGCCTATTAGAGAGATAATTTAATTATAGGCCACTTAAATAGATTAAATCAAGGTCATATTTATGTTCTTTGTATTATTGAAAATACTACATGTACTTGCACTAGGAATTGTAATATATAATATATACACTGCTCAAAAAAATAAAGGGAACACTTAAGACAATATAACTCCAAATAAATCAAACTTCCATGAAATCAAACTGTCCACTTAGGAAGCAAATGGCAGTTGGAACTGATTGACAATCAATTTCACATGCTGTTGTGCACATTCAACTTTGTACAGAACAAAGTATTCAATGAGAATATTTCATTCATTCAGATCTAGGATGTGTTGTTTGAGTGTTCCCTTTATTCTTTTGAGCAGTATATAAAAGTCATATATCACTCACTCACTCATGAAATCTCCAAAACTATAAAACCTGCAAACTTGAAACTTGGCACATATGTTCCTCTTGGCTTCTAGGTGCTCGCTAAGAAAAGATTTTTCTAAATGACCATCAGATCATTAGGTATTTCTTATACAGTCTCTTATATTAAGTCTCTAATGCTAAGGGGTTAAACGTTCTACTCCCCCTCCCCACCTGAGAAGAACTCTGTTCCAACTGCCGGTTGCTTTATATTAAAACGTTTTGATGCTTACACATTCTACATAAATTTTCAAGTTTTAAGTATCAATTTATCAGTAATCAAGCCTGATCGTAACTACTCATTAATTTTCAAGTTTTAACTGTCAATTTATCAAGCCTGATCACATAGTTTCGTAGCGAAGCATGGGTATCCGTCTAAGAGTTTGGAATCGTTTTCCAGGTATAACTACCAGTGGGTGTTGAGATATGGACTCACCTACAGATTCATTTGCATGAGTTAAAAAAAATTGTTATTAGTTTTTAATTTATTAGAATTTAGCTGATTGAGTCTGGTCCTGGTAAAAGATAAATAGATGTGAAACCTGAACAGAACTTGGATGTGAGACAGCCAGAACATCTTAGAAATATAGGCTACATTGAGAAATTAAAAATTATTGCAGGAGCATGAAAATGAATTGTTTCATATTGCTTGTTGTTAAGTATACCATTGAAGGGTGACATTAGGAAATGGTTTCACATGTTTCTTGTTTCTTTCCATGTTGAATTGGTGTATTTTTTTAAAAACGAGTTAGTGCTATTTTCTGAGAGCTGTGCCTGAAAAAATGGTGTCCATATACTGTATATGATCCTTTGTTTTATCTATTTTCTTTTCTGGTTACAATCTTTGTATTTTATCCTGGCAATAGAATGAGTAGAACAGGTCTGTCTTTCTTGATATACTTCTCAACTATGTACACAATCATTTACCCATGTAACAGTAAATCCATAGAGCTTGAAGTAAAATTGATTTCATGTTGTAGTTGCTAGAATGCAGAAAGATGATTTTTAAATTAGTGTCTGAAGTTTTATTATTGATTGTGTCCTGCTAAAAGTAAGGGAGAAATTCCCCGCAATGCCATTGTGACAAATACAAAAATAATAGTGGATATTCTTAGCTATTGTTGTGCCCCAGAAATGATATGAATACGATATGAATGCCAGACTGGTAAGTCCTATAGAATTGGAAGAGGCTAGAGTGGAAGTCACTGTAATAGAATAGAAATGGGACATCACATATGGCTCTTTTTAAAATGTGCTTGGAAACTGTTTGCGTACATTAAAAGCAAGTAGAAATTTCTGCAAATGCTATCATTTGCATTGATACAATCACTAAACTTATCCTTAATTCTTAATTCTAAAAACATCTGTCAAATGATAAAAAATAGTGTCGGAAAGCCTAGAATTTTCAAATCCTTTTTTGAAAGCAATTTTTTAAAAAGTGGTATTGTTTAGTAAAAGTATCTGTTTGAGTAACATAGGGAATTGTTCATTCAGCTTTGAAACATTTAGGGAGTAAAGCCTTTGTGTGAATGAGCATTTTATTGCATTGAAAAAATGTTTGCATGCTTAATGCAACTTTAAGCCTGCTGGACTTTATCTCCCAAAATTCCCCAGCCACCTTTGCAGAGTTGAAGTCTGCCAAGCTGAAAGTTGTCAAGGTTGGAGATCCCTGGATTAAAGGACCTAAATCTGCCGCAATATCACAATATATAACATCATTTTGAATTATGATTGTTAAGTAAAAATGCAACATTGGTCTCCTTATTACTGCAACGCTCTCTACATGGGGCTACCTTTGAAAAGTGTTCGGAAACTCCAGATCGTGCAGAACGCGGCCGCGAGAGCCATCGTGAGGCTTCCCAGATTCGCCCACGTATCTACAACACTCCGTGGCCTGCGTTGGCTGCCGATCAGTTTCCGGTCACAATTCAAAGTGTTGGTCATGACCTTTAAAGCCCTACATGGCATTGGACCAGAGTACCTCCGGAACCGCCTGCTACCGCACGAATCCTAGCGGCCGATAAAGTCCCACAGAGTTGGCCTTCTCCGGGTCCCGTCGACTAAACAATGTCGTCTGGCGGGCCTCAGGGGAAGAGCCTTCTCTGTGGCGGCCCCGGCCCTCTGGAATCAACTCCCTCTGGAGATTAGAACTGCTCCCACCCTCCTTGTTTCTGTAAACTACTTAAGACCCACCTATACCGCCAGGCATGGGGGATTTGAGACACCTTTCCCCCAGGCTTATTATAATTTATGTTTGGTATGTATGTGCTGTTTGGTTTTTAATTATGATAGGGTTTTTAGGGTTTTGTTTTTGTTTTTTGTTTTAATATTAGATTTGTGCCAGTATAATATTGTTTTATCGTTGTTGTGAGCCGCCCCGAGTCTTCGGAGAGGGGTGGCATACAAATCTAATAAATTATTATTATTATTAATTATTATTATTATAATTTGCTTTTAGGGACATTCACACCACCACAGGTAAAATCAAGAGAGCTGTTTTGCAGTTTACTCCTGCAAGCTGGACCTACGTTCGCTGGTTTGATCCCAAATCCTCCTTTCAACGAGTTGCTGGGATATACCTTTTCATGATCATATGGCAGGTAAAATACAACTGAAGACTTAGGGCAGTGATGGCCAGCTTTTTTCTCCTCAGGTGCTAAAAGCCTGTGCCCACATCCATAACTCAATGCCTGGGGAGGGTTATAACTGCCTCCTCCACCCGCCTGGAGGACAGAAATGGCCGGTTTCCCAACTTCAAACTTCTGGTGGGTCCAGTAGGCCTGTTTTTTACCCTCCCCAGGCTCTAGTAGCTTCCCTAGAGTCTGAGGAGGACAAAAATGCCCTCCCCCATCCCCCTGGAGATCTCCAGGAAGCTGAAAACGCCCTCCCAGAGCCTCTGTGCAATCTGAAAATCAGCTGGCCAAAGAGCTAGGGTAGGGGTGGGCAATTAATTTGACCATGGGGCTGCATGAGAAATTGGGATGGTCTTAGAGGGCCGGACTAATATAATTAATTCAGTTCTACCCAATACTGTAAAGACCCAGACCCTGGCCTAACCTAAACACCCATACCCACTCTACAGACCCCTAATTTTTTGCTTTATGGCAACACGGTGCACCACAGTCACTGCGCTGAAGTGTTTGCGTGGTTTCTGTGCTCGGCCGCTATCGGTAGGAGGATGGGATCTGCTCCAGTGTGACGATGAAAGAGCTCACCACATCTGGCAGGACTCCTCCGGTTCCTGCTTTCCTCATGATTCATCAGGAAAGCAGGAACCGGAGAAGTCGCGGCAGACGCGCACTGGAGCAGACCCCGACTTCTGCGGACCAGTCACAGGTAGCGGGCGGGCGGGCGGGCTGGTCACAAACAGTGGGTGGGACGGATGCGGCCCGTGAGCCACCCCTTGCCCAGATCTGAGTTAGGGCATGCCATAGGTTTGCCATGACTGACTTAGGGCATCTTATTTGATGTTTTGTGGGGGAGCAGATTATATTTGTTTTGTTAATGCATAACCAAATGAAACAATATCATTTGCTGGCTTGTATTCCAGGGAAATGATATAGGTACAAATTTCAGACACACACACGTTTGAAAATTCAAAACAATGTTCTTTATAATGAAAATTCACTTAAACTAAGCCCTCTTGTGGTATAGCAAAGAGCAGTGGTCTCCAAATAAACTGGTAATTTGTACAAGTCCCTTATCAGTTCTGTGATACTTAGCTTGCAGCTGTGAGGCAATTCACAGTCCTTCTTTCACAAAGTGAAACACACTTTGCTCTGGTTTAGTTTCAAAGTGAGGAAAAATCAGCACACAAAGGTCAAAGTCAGTAAAGCAGTCAGGAAACACAATGATCAGATAATCCTCCACAATGGTCAAACCCACAGGCTGCTCTTTATAGCAGCCTCACTAATTACCACAGCCCCACCCAACCACAGGTGGCCTCATTTTCTTTGATAATCTCTCAGCTGTTGTTGCCTATGCATCGCTCTCCGCATGTGTGGCTGTATCAAACCACAGAACAGATTCCTCATTTCGATAAAGCCTCTTTTATTTAGGTTAAACAGAATTCCTCTCCAGCAAAGTCCTGGCAAACAGTCTTCAATGAGCTTTCACAACTACAAACCTTTCTCAGTCTTGGAGTGGTGCCAGGCCGATATCTTCCAAATGCCACGTTGCAGCAACAATTACTTGGCAAGAAGTCAGGAACAGATCTTCACCCTCATGAATTGAACTAATTGTCTCTTGCAAACTCCCCTCCCCTTCGCTCCTCTTTCTTTCCTATGGGAGGGACCATTCACTATCCACCTTTGGCCTTACTCCCAAGTTGACCCTTGTTCCTCAGTGGTTCTTTCTTCCATAAGCTCTAGGCATGCACACACTGGAAACAGGCTCCGGCTGTCTGCCTCACTGCTGTCTGTTCTGCCTCGGATCGAACCCCAGCTCAAAAATCACTTATTTTATGATAAAATCCACTGTTAATTTTGAAAACAAGCATAAATAATGAAGCACAGGTTTTTTAAAATACCACAGAAGAAGTTACTTTCTCTTTAGAGCTAGCTGTAATCTATGTCCGGGAAGAACACTAGAAACTCATCTTATCAACATTCTTTAGATAAATTCCATTCATTTACGTAAACATACGCTTTTGCTCCCCTAAAGCATTTCCCAGTTTAGCATCCAACAAAGAATGTCTGTTTGAAGCAGAAATCATGATTTTTAAGCCTTGTTCAATCAAACTCTCAGGCTCACGTCTCTTCCATGAAACAACGTTGAGTCTCCACGCTCCATTTCCCACAATCCCATTCCTTTATACTGCCTGGAAGTGATATCACACCTCAAAGAGGCTAAGGCTGTAAGCTAATAATACCTTTTACTCTGTAACTCCTCTTGCCTTCGAAGCAGTCTTCTATAGCGAGGGTCTATCCAGTGGCTTTCCACTCTCATGTCTTCCTCACTCTCTGACTGGGACAACTCACCCATTGGCACATCAGCCCCCCCTAGTGGTTCCTCAGGGTCACTCAAGTCACTTTCTGCCTCACTCTTGCTCTCTGTTTCCTCTGACAACCCCCCTGGTCCAGGGTATCCAGAGGGGCCTGGCTCTTCCTCCTCAGGATCTGACATGATCTGAGGTGGACAAGGAGCATTCACAACACTGTCTGGAGGCACCTGATAACTGCCAGACTGCCCTGGCCCCATCTCTGCCTCCAACACAGAGGACTCATCAGAGCCTTCCCCCAGTCTCCAGGACTAGCCCATGTCCCTCCCCAACCTCCTCACTGTCTGAATCTGTTGGTTGCTGGTGGGCCAAAACAAGTTGTGCATATAAGGAATGATCCAAGCCTGAGAATTTTCTTCAGATAAATATAAAGGGAAATGTACTGTATTTACAAAAGAAATAATAAGATTATGAACTCCTTGTGAGATAACTTGCTAACTTGGTCATACAGGAAGCAATGCTACCTGTACTTAAGTACTGTACTTACGTAATACATGCAACTACTTAGTATTTTCCTAAAGTGATTTAGTATTATTATTTATTATATATTATTATAATCATAAATATATAATATATAATAATGTATATATAATAAATTTATAATAATAAATTATTATTTATTATTTTTTCCACAAGCATGTATTTATTCCTACTTTTATTATACATAAATTGAAGATTTATATTCTTAATCTTCGTTTTTCCATGTACCGAAGGGGCCATGGTTTTGTGTGCTCTCTCCATCCCACCCCATCTCCATACCAGCCATTTTTGTATTGTTTCAGTAGATTATAATTTCACAATTCCATAGTAATAAAACAGAAAAATTTAATGTGTTTTCTTTTATCAGTAAAACTGGAGTGTTTAAAATTTCATTGGAGAGAAATACAATGTAAATTCTTCATTCGCTGCTACATAAATATTGTATACATATACAGTGGTACCTCGACATACGAGTTTAATTCGTTCCAGACCCGAGCTCGTAAGTCAATCAACTCGCATCTCGAACGAATGCCTTTAGACTTTGTTTTTTGCGCTGAGATAACCAGAAGCAAGGATTCTTGCGCCACCTAGCAGAAGCTCGTCTCGTATCCCGAATTTGAGCTCGGGTGTCGAACAGAAATTTTGCTCGCGTTGCGGCTCGTAACTTGGAATACTCGCTTGTGGAGCAGCTGGTATCTAGAGGTACTACTGTATACCACATACAATATTAGCTAACTAAGTCATTACAATACTAAATTGCTATGCATTTATTATCTAAGTATATATTATTGTTCTGGAACAAACCAAACTTGTTCTATGGCTCCATTTTGGCCTTGTTTATCCAGATGAATATATTGATTTCTCTTTCTGCCTCTTTCTTTTCAGTTGACAGAGTTGAACACCTTTTTCTTGAAACATATATTTGTTTTTCAAGCAAGTCACGCTTTAAGCTGGTGTAGGATTCTCTTCATTGGAATCATTACAGCACCAACTGTGAGGTAATTTTTGGCTGTTTTACATTCATCATTGTAAATCTTTACCTAGTTCCTTCATATGTAGAGAAGGAAGCAAGAAGAAAAAAACATTAATGATGGTTTAGTATATATATCCAGAATGCCAAGGAGGCCTATTGCAATGTAAATGTGTCATCCCCTAACACAGTTAAATACTTTTCAGTTAATATGACATTGTCTATTTTCCTAAAGCGTTATTATTTTTTGTTGTTACAGGCAGTACTACGCTTATCTCACAGACACACAGTGCAAAAGAGTGGGGACTCAGTGCTGGGTATTTGGGTAAGTTGTTGAATATAGAATTGTTTTAAGCCACCAGATGATTTTGGCTTAGCATCTTGTGTAAGCTTGGTCATTCCAGATCGGAAAACATAGTTTATAAACTACTAATGGTAGTTTAGTTAATATTTATTTATTATTTAATATTTAATTATACTTTGATTAGCATCTTGTGTAAGTTTGGTCATTCCAGATCGGAAAACATAGTTTATAAACTACTAATGGTAGTTTATTTAATATTTATTTATTATTTAATATTTAATTATACTTTGGCTTAGCATCTTGTCTAAGCTTGGTAATTCCAGATCGGAAAACATAGTTTATAAACTACTAATGGTAGTTTATTTAATATACCATAATTAAAAATAATTCATGATCTGTGAATCTTTTTAATTAAGAAGAGGAAAAATTTCCCTTCAAATCATGTGGTTAGAAAGCTTCTTGTGAATAAGTTATTTTACCACACTATATTTCACATTATTATTATTATTATTATTATTATTATTATTATTAATTAGATTTGTATGCCGACCCTCTCCGAAGACTCGGAGCAATACAACAGCAATACAAAATACAAATCCAATGATTAAAAAGCAAAACAGTTAAAAACCCTTGATTAAAAACACTCATACAACCCAAACAAACCATACATAAAACGGAGCAGCCAAGGGGAATCAATTTCCCCATGCCTGGCGGCAAAGGTAGGTTTTTAGGAGTTTGCGAAAGGCAAGGAGGATGGGGGCAGTCCTAATCTCCTGGGGGAGCTGATTCCAGGGGGTCGGGGCCGCGACAGAGAAGGCTCTTCCCTGGGTCCCGCCAGACGGCATTGTTTTGTCGATGGGACCCGGAGAAGGCCAACTCTGTGGGACCTAATCGGTCGCTGGGATTCGTGCGGCAGAAGGCGGTCCCGAAGGTATTCTGGTCCAATGCCATGAAGGGCTTTATAGGTCATAACCAACACTTTGAATTGTGACCGGAAACTGATCGGCAACCAATGCAGACTGTGGAGTGTTGATGTGACATGGGCATATCTGGAAAAGCCCATGATTGCTCTCGCAGCTGCATTCTGCACGATCTGAAGTTTCTGAACACTCTTCAAAGGTAGCCCCATGTAGAGAGCATTACAGTAGTCGAACCTCGAGGTGATGAGGGCATGAGTGACTGTGAGCAGTGACTCCCGGTCCAGGTGGGGCCGCAACTGATGCACCAGGCAAACATGGGCAAACGTCCTCCTTGCCACAGCCGAAAGATGGTTCTCTAATGTTAGCTGTGGATCGAGGAAGACGCCCAAGTTGTGGACCCGCTACGAGGGGGTCAGGGATTCCCCCCCCCCCGGGTAATGGACGGACAGATGGAATTGTCCTTAGGAGTCAAAACCCACAGCCACTCCGTCTTGTCAGGTTTGAGTTTGAGCCTGTTGACACCCATCCAGACCCCAACAACCTCCGGGCACCGGCACATCACTTCCACTGCTTCGTTGACTGGACATGGAGTGGAGATGTACAGCTGGGTATCATCAGCATACTGATGATACCTCACCCCATGCCCCTGGATGATCTCACCCAGCGGTTTCATGTAGATATTTAATTTACTTCTTGCATGTATCTTGTAGTGTCTGTATGACCTACGAGTGGATTCTCCAGATATGGTGTCCCAGGTCTATAGGAGGCTGTGGGGAAACGTTTGACCCCGTTATCAAACTTCTGCTTATGATTCCCAAGCTTTAGGTTTTCTGTTGTTAGCTTTTATGTACTGTACTCATTTATAAGGAGGACTGTAACGGAATTTTGATTTCAGCAAAAAATTAAAAACCCACCCTTTTATCATTGGGAAAGAATTAGTTTCCCAAATATGCTTCAAGAGTGTGCTATTTGGCTCTCTTTTTGGAACCAGAAATTCAATATATTTTTATTTTATTTTTTATTTTGTCATCCCTCCAGAGTTATTGGTTTCCTTGAAGCTATTGTGTGCATCAAATTTGGTCAAGATCTCTTCTCAAAAACACAAATACTGTATGTTATATTGTGGCTTCTTTGTGTGGTAAGTGCATCTTTTTTCATTTAGATTACACATATTTATATTTTAACCCAATTTCTTAACTTGACATCTTATAGGGTTATTAGGATAACACCTCCCAGAAATCGCATGCCTATTTAAGACAAATTATTTTTAACTCCTTCGTTGTTATCATTATGACAAATGTTCTGCATAGCTAGAGGTATAACAAGCAGAAAGAGGGAGATTATGATCCCGCTATATAGAGCGCTGGTGAGACCACATTTTGAATACTGTGTTCAGTTCTGGAGACCTCACCTACAAAAAGAGATTGACAAAATTGAACGGGTCCAAAGACGAGCTACAAGAATGGTGGAAGGTCTTAAGCATAAAACGCATCAGGAAAGACTTAATGAACTCAATCTGTATAGTCTGGAGGACAGAAGGAAAAGGGGGGACATGATCGAAACATTTAAATATGTTAAAGGGTTAAATAAGGTCCAGGAGGGAAGTGTTTTTAATAGGAAAGTGAACACAAGAACAAGGGGACACAATCTGAGGTTAGTTGGGGGGAAGATCAAAAGCAACATGAGAAAATATTATTTTACTGAAAGCATAGTAGATGCTTGAAACAAACTTCCAGCAGACGTAGTAGGTAAATCCACAGTAACTGAATTTAAACATGCCTGGGATAAACATATATCCATCCTAAGATAAAATACAGAAAATAGTATAAGGGCAGACTAGATGGACCATGAGGTCTTTTTCTGCCGTCAGACTTCTATGTTTCTATGTTTATTCATTCCCTTGCTATAGGTAAATGTTACATCAAATTTTGCTAGGATAGCAATAACCTATTTTAGATAGGTATGTTGTTCCACTGAAACACTTCCCCCCCCCCAATAGCATCTTTTTCAATTGCCTTCATTAATTAAGACAGCTAAATAGCAAAATAACTAGTTGTTTTTACCTAAATACATGAAAAATTCATAATAAGATTGAAATGTTTAATATAGACCAACAATTAGAATGGCATATTCTGTCATTCTCTAACATAACAGGGAAAGACCTATTAAATACTTATTGAGTACTTATTAAAAATAAGTATTAACAGAGCAACTCAAGGCCAACTTCTTTTTCTTCTGTTATAGGCGGTTACTACTTTTCTGTGTTTATATGGGATGGTGTGGTACGCAGACCATTATGGACGAGAAAAGGTAATGTCTATGGAAATGCTAAACTTGGCCCAAGAGATTTCTTGCAATTATAGACTGTTGTCCTCTGGGTAAACATGTTAAAATATGTTAGCCACAACTTGTCGACTTTTAGGTGAACTTTCATATAGATACATAATTGGGGATTAAATTAAATTTATTTTTATTACTATTTTGGAAAAGGGAGACCAAATTATATGTGCATTAAATAAAAATGTTCAGCAACAATATGCAACAGAGGAGCATTAGTTAGAGGGCTATTGCTCTCATTCTCTGCTTTCAACTTCCTGAAGGCTTATGGTTCACTACAGAAATGGAGGAAAATGATTATTTGGTTGATGTGCAAACATGCAAATTCACCATTTATGAGCTGCCTTCTGTGATTGAGGCAGAATGCCTAGGTCTAAATCGGTACTTTCTCTTGCAGAGTAGAGTTAGAGAGGAAATGATCAGGGATTTGTGTTTGGACAGAAGGGCGAAAGGTGATGTCCAAAAGGATTGTGGTCAAGAGGAGACTCAGGCAGTTCAAATTATAAAGATTTATTGCAAGCTTAAGCTCTCTACGTGAATCTGAGCTATTAATGGTCAAGGGAAATGAGCAGGAATTAAGACATTCAAGTTGGGCTGGATTTAGATCTTTCGGGAGTGCAGGGTCTCGTGACTTACAACGTGCTTGTCCTCTCCCTCAGTGGAGCTCAACCTAGTCATCTGCACACAGTTAGAGATGAAGACAAGGGTTCCTTTCTCACTTGTTGATTAAATTTATATAATTGAAGAAGAAATAAAAAAGTGAATTCCAAATACAGTGGTATCTCAGTTCTCGACCACAATTCGTTCTAGAAGTGTGGTCGAGAACCGATTTGGTCGAGTACCAAATTAATTTATCCCATAGGAAATAATGGAAATGGATTTAATTGGTTCCCAGGCCCTATTTCCTTTATTTCCTATGGGATAAAGATCTGAGGAGCTCTATAGTCTAAGCACTCCAAGCTGTAGGAAGGGTGGGGGCGGCTGCAATACCGGCAGTTTCGGAGGGGCTCCTTTCCTCAGTGATTCGTCTTGTACCTGTAGGCAGCTGCACCAACTTTCTCCTTCCCGGCAGCGGCTTTCCGTCGAGCAGCAGCAGCGCTGGGAATGTCACATGATGAAGGGAAGCTGCCGGAGCCATCTCAGCAGTTGCTGCTGCTCCAGCAGCTTCCCTTCCTCATGTGACCTTCCCGGCGCTGCTGCTGCTCGATGGAAAGCCGCCGGCGCCGTCGGGAAGGAGAAAGTTGGTGCAGCTGCCTGCAAGTAACAAGACGAACCACTGAGGAAAGGAGCCCCCCGAAGCTGCCGGTATTGTAGCCGCCCCCACCCCTCCTACAGCTTGGAGCGCTTAGACTAGAGACTGGGAGGCTGTTTAGTGGGCGGCCAGGATGGGCGTGTCGGATTCCGACTCCCATTCCGTCTCACCCCGTCCCCTCAGATCTTGTAGCATTTTGGATAATAAACAAAATTTTCTGTGGCTGTTCGGTATCCGAATTTTTGTTCAGATACCGAAGCAAATTTTTGCCGAAAATTTTGTTTGGTATCCGGAATGTACGAGAACCAAGGCGTTCGAGAACCGAGGTACCTCTGTATTAACTTAGTTAATTCAATTATTAAACTTATAGTGTTTCTTTGCTACAAGTATTATCAAACATATCTTATATTTATCTCAACAGACATTGTCGGAAAGTGAAGATAGTTTGTACATCCCAGATGCTTCCTGGCAAGGTACTGTCAATTTGTTGGTATATTTATTTGTCATATCAATAACACCAAAATTCCATTTAGTTCAAGCTTCCATGAATCACTTGTGAATTCACACAATCTGTTTTCATACCTTTTGCCGCATGATTATCTCTATATTATTCTTAGGGTCTGTTGTAATTATCTCAAGAATTAAAGGGATTTAACAAGAGCTGTAGGCCTGTAGCTAAGTATCGTATTTCTTGGAGTATAAGATGCACCTTTTTCCTACTTAAAAGTGGCTGAAAATTTGGGCGCCTCTTATATTCTGAATGAAACTTTTTTTGAACCTTTTCCCCCCAGCCCTAACTAGGTGCTAACATTATTCCCAGCTCTTACCTGCTTGCAAGCTCTTTCATTGTTATTCTGCAAAAAATGTTTTCCAAGCTATAAGACTTTCCAGGTTTTTTTTTCATTTCTCTAACTTGCTCTGAATAAGTTTCTTTCCAGCCCTTACCAGCTTGCAAGCTCTTACATTGTTACTCTCTGCAAAGAATGTTTTCCAAACCCTAAGTCTTTGCAGGGTTTTTTCCATTGCTCTATTTGCTCCAAATGTTTCTTTCCAGGTGCTAATGATGTTCCCAGCTCTTACTGGCTTGCAAGCTCTTTCATTGTTACTCTTTCCAAATATTTTTTTTTTGAAACCCTAACGAGGGGATAAAATAATGTACTGGCTAAGGACACTAGCCAGATGAATACCTGGTGGTAAACAGATTCTTTTCCCTATTTTCCTCCCCAAAAACTAAGGCATGTCTTATACTCTGGTGCATCTTATACTCCGAAAAATACAGTGGTTTCTCAACAGCATAGCATTTTTCATATCTACATTAACAGGAGCAGGAAAGGGAGCACCAGAATTCACCTTTTGTTTCAGTCTTTCTGGATAGTTGAAGGATGCCAGTGGCATCTTTCCAAAAATGTTCTCCTGTATATGTGATGGAACTGATGTACAGTGTTCCCTCGATTTTCACGGGGATGCGTTCCGAGACCGCCCGCGAAAGTCGAATTTCCGCGAAGTAGAGATGCGGAAGTAAATACACTATTTTTGGCTATGAACAGTATCACAAGCCTTCCCTTAACACTTTAAACCTCTAAATTACAATTTCCCATTCCCTTAGCAACCATTTAGAGCGTTACTCACCATGTTTATTTATTAAAGTTTATTTGAAAAAATATTTATTAAAGTCGGATGAAAGTTTGGCGATGACATATGACGTCATCAGGCAGGAAAAACCATAGTATAGGGAAAAAACCCACAAAGTATTTTTTAATTAATATTTTTGAAAACCGTGGTATAGACTTTTCGCAAAGTTCGAACCTGCAAAAATCGAGGGAACACTGTATTCTTAATATATTTAAAATACATCTATAAAAGAAAAAATTGTCTAGAACTGTGAGAAGTCCAAAAACAGAAAATTATATCTAGGTTATGTACGTATTATTTCATGCACCTTACAAAAATGCGATGATAATTAAAATTTATGTAGATTAACATGATATTTAAAATTATATAAAATTTGGTAATATATAAAATTACACCAAGTACACCTGTCCAGCAGGAGCTTGGCCTTTCAAAGTTCAGCAGATCTTTCATGGTGTTGCTTAAAAGCTAGCCGCAAAATGTTCCCAAATATATCCCCAAAATGCTGGAAGTGTAAAAAGGAAATAGGTTCTTATTACCATCAATGGTGGACCTGTAATAAAGTTAAGATGTATTGGAAAATGATAGAAAAAATGTTAAAAGAGATTGTACCACAAGAAAAAAACCCAGAATTTTATTTATTTTTATTATTTTTATTATTTAGATTTGTATGCCGCCCCTCTCCGCAGACTCGGGGCGGCTCACAACAAAGTGAAAAAACAATGTACAACAAATCTAAATTACTGTTTAAAAATATTTAAAAGACCCCATTTTCTAAACACACATGCATACAAACATACCATTCATAAATTGTATATGCCCGGGGGAGATGTCTCAGTTCCCCCATGCCTGACGACAGAGGTGGGTCTTAAGGAGCTTATGAAAGGCAAGGAGAGTAGGGGCAGTTCTAATCTCCGGGGGGAGTTGATTCCAGAGGGCCGGGGCCACCACAGAGAAGGCTCTTCCCCTGGGGCCCGCCAACCGACATTGTTTAGTTGACGGGACCTGAAGAAGGCCCACTCTGTGGGACCTTATCTGTTAGGCATAACTAAGCGGAATTATAAAAAAGATATTTTATATCTTTTTCATATCTTAACAGCAGCCAGAATAGTTTATGCACAAAATTGGAAGGGGGAAAATATCCCCAAGAAAGAAGAGGTAATAAAAAAAATTTACATTGTGCAGAGATAGGTATGATGACAAGAAGGTTGAATGACCAAGAAGAATCTGAATTTTATATTATTTGGAATAAAGTTTACAAGTGGATAGAAAAAAAGAACAATACAATTTGAATATTATGAGAAATATATGAATATAACAAAATGATTTTATATTTTCTTTTTTTATTAACTTAATTTTATATTATTATAATGTTTGAATAAAAATCTTCTTTTCATTTAGATTCAAATGTTGACTTAATGAATTAAGAATATATTCTTTTTCTGCATTAAAAATTAACTTCTAAGATGAGAGGGGCAATTGTAACCCCTACTATGTGTTAAATGTTTGTATGTTTGTGTGTGAATTTTATGAAAAACCAATAGTCTTAAAAAAAAAAAAAAAGCTAGCCGCAAAAGTATCAGCTCACTTAATGACTTGTAAAATTAGTCAGAAGGAAACTTAACCACTAGATGGCATGTTGGTTTCAACTAAACTTTCAATATGCATTCGTAATCCAGAATTTCCCTTGACTGAGAAACCAAACAGTAAATTAAGTGATTATCTCTTATGTGCTTTTGTGTATGTGCCCAATTGCTTGTTAGGAACGGAAGACAGTCCACCCAAACACTCGAGCAACAATGACAGCCATTCATCCAGGAGGAGAAACCGTCATTCAAAAACAAAAGTAACGAATGGGGTTGGCAAGAGATAAAGAAAGAGACCGAGAAAAAGAGAGAGAGAGAGAGAGAGAGAGAGCCTGTCAGTTTCTAGATTTCTCCCAGAATCGTGCCTGAGAGCAAAGAAAGAAGACCGGCCCTGGATCTGAATTCCCTACTTGAAGGTCAACAAGATATGAGGAGGAGATTGAAGGGAGCAAACTCTTCAGTCATCCCAGGCCTTGGACTTTGTTAAGAGGGAATTCATTTGTGTATTGCAAATCATTAGCTGCCTGTCCCTTGTCATTAATTGGCTTGACTCTCTGCATTTGACACTCAAGACAGTTGAAAAGGTTTCAAAGGCAATTGCTTCCTCTGGAGAAGCCCCATGGTAGGGAGACAAGGCCTTATGAAGATCTCGGGTTGGTTGAGAAGTATGATCCAAAGTTAACTGTCAGCCAGTTGGTTTATATGCCTGTGGCTGTGTGTTCTTACCTTTGTTTTGCATTTTTGCATTCTTCAGCATAACTTTTTGGTTGCTATACTACTTTTGCTTTGCCTTTTTTTTGGTAACTAAGCCCTTTTGTGATATATTCAGTTTTAGGAAACAGCACTTCCATTTTCTGAGTCCAACTGCTGAGTATTACAAACGTATTCCAAATTTTTGTAGTGTTTTTAAAATAATATTTACTTCTGTTGAATGCCTTGAATTCACAGTCCTATTATATATGGATTGTGTCCATACAGTACTTATTAACACAGGAACAGGTATTTATGTAAGCATATAGCCCCTTTGTTTTCTGGCGGCTAGAGTATTTTATATAAGACTGTTCCTTCTTTGAAGTGTATCATGTGGGCCTTCTGACCAATAATAGTAAAACATGACCTTAGATTTAAAGCCAAATAGATGCTGACGCTTTTATAACAATTCCTTTGGCCTGATAAAATGCTTGTTTCTGGAAAGCACCATTCAGCATTGCTATTTAAAAAGGAAACAAGAAACACGATACAAACTCACGCAGAGTCTTCCTGGATATTTTTTTTCCTTTTTTGTTTCTTGGGAAAATAATCGTAGAATAAACCTTCAATGTCAATTCTTAGACTTCCCCTGAAAAGGAAACGAAGTATTAAACTGTTAAGGTGTCAGAAGTGAAATGAATTCTGCATTTTTATGCCAAGAGTCTTGTCCAAGGTGATTGATTAAACAAGAGGTATTGCTAGCTTTGAGAGTGCCACCGGCTATGCACCCAAGGTCTGATCTGTTGTAAAGGCTTCAGCATACAAATCGAAGGACTGTACATAGAAAAAGGCCACCACAATCCCCACCACTTATGTGCTACAGAAGATCTACTTTTTTTGAATAGCGACACTCCAGCTGCTAAGCTGTGGAAAGCTCCTTTCCCCCCTAACTCATAAATGTGTGAACCTTGCATTAAAAATTGCTTTAACCTATTTGCTGCAACTCTGCTAAATCTGTGCATGTTGGGGCAGGGCAGGGGGGAGCCAAGTGAAGCTGGTTTCTCATTCATATTTTGAAAATTGTGAACTGATCATTCCATACAGAAATATCTACTACATAATTCTCAAGTTCCATTTCTTTGTTGTTTGTCAGTTGCAGAAAGACCGGCCAATTGTTTTCCTCCCTTATATTCAAGACCAAAGCTGGTCAATTTTACTCTCCTTAGAAACTTTTCCAAAAAAACGTATTTTGACGTTAATAATGTTCAGTTTTTCAAAGAGCCTTTCTTGTTTTACAGATACTGGAAAATGCGGGATCATGGCTCTGCTAAAGCCAATAATAAGATTCCCATTCACCTTGCTGGAATTAGGTGTTAGGTTTACAGTACAGTTTAACACACAGACACACCTCCTGTATAGATGACGTATGTGGGTATCTTGCAAAACTAGAGTTTGTGTTAATAACATTGAGATGGAGTCATCCATGAATGGGGATACCAATCTCTTGGTAATTCCTGCAATGTTGGATCTGGGGATAAAATTGACAAAATTGAACGGGTCCAAAGACGGGCTACAAGAATGGTGGATGGTCTTAAGCATAAAACATATCAGGAAAGACTTAATGAACTCAATCTGTATAATCTGGAGGACCGAAGGAAAAGGGGGGGACATGATCGAAACATTTAAATATGTTAAAGGGTTAAATAAGGTCCAGGAGGGAAGTGTTTTTAATAGGAAAGTGAACACAAGAACAAGGGGACACAATCTGAAGTTAGTTGGGGGAAAGATCAAAAGCAACATGAGAAAATATTATTTTACTGAAAGAGTAGTAGATCCTTGGAACAAACTTCCAGCAGACGTGGTTGGTAAATCCACAGTAACTGAATTTAAACATGCCTGGGCTAAACATATATCCATCCTAAGATAAAATACAGAAAATAGTATAAGGGCAGACTAGATGGACCATGAGGTCTTTTTCTGCCGTCACACTTCTATGTTTCTATATGTCTTTGGAAGCCCACCAACAATGATTGCATCTCCACATTCTTGTAATGCTTCAGCGCGCAGCTTTGATTCTGGCCTAAATTTTTTAAATATATATATAAATATAGTATGTTAAAAGATGCATGACTAAGGTGAGTAGATGAGCACTCCTGAATTAACTCTTTTTGAGGACAGGAAAGATACCTATGATCTGATAGTTTCATGTTAGATTCATTCCACTTTTCCAGAAATCCAAGCAACTCTTCATTCCTGGCCTTTTCTGTATTTGGTTAGCTTTAATGAAATATATTGCCTCGAAGCATCATTAGCCTGCAGGGATAATGTACTTGTGCTCTACAGACTTAGACTGCTAGAAATAAAGGAAGCTGTGTATTCTGGATCAGATCTGTCCGATCCAAGTATTTTTTTCACTACTGCTGAATCGAAGAGATACACTGCTATTTATGCTGAGAATTGTGCAAGACGCAGAGGTCTTCCCATTTGTAGTTTTCTAGATTTGCCACCTGACTTCCTTGTTGCCTCACTGCATTTTAAAAGATTTTAGATTAGGATAAGATCCAGTTTGTTGTGATTGTTTTTGAATTACTTTTTAAATGTGGAATTTTTCGTTTTTAAAAAGTGTTATTCCTGTGGACATTGTTATATTGCTCTACCTGTTATTTTGGAAGAGAAATGCTGGATTGCCTTTTGGGGGGCAGGAAAAGTCTGATGTGATTTCTACAAAGAGAATGAAGGCTAAGAAGGATATAGACTAGGAATGAGCAAACCTTGCTGCTGTCGATATTCAACCCGAGTTGAAGGCAATACATACAAAGATTACATACAATCTATACCATACATGCAGTTTGGTTTCCATTATATTTTCGTTTCTCACTTATGAGAAATAAACTTTGGACTGCCTGGGATTACTTTTCTGTTTTCTTTTATTAACATTACATTTTAGATCAAGGACATTAACATGGAATAAGTTACAATGCTGTGAAAATTGCTGTTGTCCCTGTTTTTTAGTATTTGTTTCTTATCGGTGTGAATGATAATTGAATAACTTTTCGTGTCTTATAAAGTAGAATATCAATTTCCACACCCAAATAAGTCTTCCCTAAAAGTTTATTTTCTGCTCATTAAGGTAAATAGATAATTGCAAAAACAATCTTCTATAAATTCCCGTGACAAATGATTTGTACCTCTGAAAAATGTTTATTCTTAAAGTAAGTGAAGTTCAATTAGTCTATTTCTTTTCTTGCACTGATTTTTATTTTTTTTAAAAAACTTATCTCAAACCTTATCTATATAATACTAAAACTCTTATTTCTGTAACCATTAACTGGGCAAAGTGGTGCATCATAAGGCAATAACATTTGAACATTGAATGTCAAATGATGTAATTTACACAATGGATCCAAAATTGGGATTGTTGAGACAGTGGCATTTAAATTTTATAAAATAGAATATTTCATGACAGAACAATGATCTTAAAATAGTTTATCACACAATACAGAATGTCATGAAACATGTTTTGTGGATGTTTGACTAGTCTCCAATTCAACATTGGCTCTTTTCAAAAAGGATGCATTTCTGACTACGTATCTCAGTTTTTCCAGTGAAGTCAGTACGTTAGAATTTTTGTCATTTTTGAAGGTTTTGAGGAATCTGGTACGGAAATATCTCAGAAAGAATAACCTTT
This sequence comes from Erythrolamprus reginae, assembly GCF_031021105.1. NCBI lineage: Eukaryota > Metazoa > Chordata > Lepidosauria > Squamata > Dipsadidae > Erythrolamprus > Erythrolamprus reginae. The sequence continues at coordinate 227,398,150 of NC_091952.1, forward strand.
CAGACTATTGGTCATTATCAGTTTATTAATGACTAGTACAATAAATTCTGATTGTATAATATCAATATGTCTGCCACAGTATCACATTTGCTGTATTGTTTTGATTTATGGAACATGCTACCTTTTCCAAAAGAGATAGATCACCCATTTTGACAACCGTTCCTTGACAGCTTGGAACAAGACCACATTCCAATTCCTCAACATATTTCCTTCAGCTGCCTCCACCCTGGATAGAACCATAATTCCTGATAAACAAATTCCAAAGCTTTGATACATAGTTCACAGTTGACTTGTTAACATTTGAGAAATTCAACCGGTTTTAATGTTGCAGCTCTATATTGCAACTCAATTCTGTTTTTTTCTAGTACAGTGATACCTCATCTTACAAACGCCTCATCATACAAACTTTTCGAGATACAAACCCGGGGTTTAAGATTTTTTTGCCTCTTACAAACTATTTTCACCTTACAAACCCACCGCCGCCGCTGGGATGCCCCGCCTCCGGACTTCCGTTGCCAGCAAAGCACCTGTTTAAACGGTCACATTGCTGGCAACGGAAGTCCAGAGGTGGGGTTTCCCAGTGAGGGGAGCTTCAGTGAAATCGCAGCATCGCAAAAACACAGAGGTCCAAGGGTGGGGTTTCGAGGACTTTGGTGTTTTTGCAACGCTGCGATTTCACTGATGCTCCCTTCGCTGGGAAACCCCACCTCTGGGCTTCTGTTGCCAGTGAAGCGCTCATTTTGGTGATGCTGGGATTCCCCTGCTGGGATTCCCCTGCAGCATCGCAAAAACACAGAAGTCTGGAGGTGGGGTTTCCCATGGAGGGCAGCCTCAGGGGAATCCCAGCACTGCAAAAACGGGTGCTTTGTCTGGCAAAAGGGGTGAATTTTGGGCTTGCACGCATTAATCGCTTTTCCATTGATTCCTATGGGAAACATTGTTTCGTCTTACAAACTTTTCACCTTAAGAATCTCATCCCGGAACCAATTAAGTTTATAAGATGAGGTATCACTGTATTCTCAAGTGCTGTCTTTCTTTTTTTCTCTAGTATGACTTAGTTCACCTTTCCTCCTCTAGATGGCACTCAACCACTGCTAGAGCCAAACCTGCCAAAGCATAATAAGAGTTTATTTTGTGGTGCTATCTGAACCATTGAGTAGCATGAGCTAGCTTTGAACTATTAGAAATAATTAACTGACAGGAAGTAGCCTTTTAAGACAAAATGAACATGATGAGACTTAGTGCGCAGTAAGATGGACACACAACCCTGGATGAGTCTTGATAGTAAATCAGAAGGGTTTGTTTCTTAGTGTAGTTCCTGCAACATAAAAAGGGATTTTTTTAAAATTGAAATGCCATGACTACCAGGGAACTACAGAAATGCAATAGAATTTAGACTGGTTTGTTTCAAACTGCTTTCTTGATGTATTTATAATGGCACCTATCGAATAATAGTAATAGACAAATGCTTAAAAATTAAGCATTCTACTAAATCTTACATAATTAATCTGGCAAAGTGAATTACAAGTAGATGTGCAAAAGATGAAGAATATAGTGGAGAATATAAGGAAAATTAAGAATAGAAGGTTTAGGGAATGAGAAGGAAAATACTACATAAGATCGTCTTCTGCTGCACGAATCCCAGCGGCCGATAAGGTCCCACAGAGTTGGCCTTCTCTGGGTCCCGTTGACTAAACAATGTCATCTGGCAGGCCCCAGGGGAAGAGCCTTCTCTGTGGCGGCCCTAGCTCTCTGGAATCAACTCCCCCCAGAGATCAGAACTGCCCCCACCTCCTTGTCTTTCGTAAATTGCTTAAGACCCACCTATATCGCCAGGCATGGGGGAATTGAGACATTTCCCCCAGGCTTATATAGTTTTATGTATGGCATGCTTTTGTTGTATGTTTTTTAAACAATGGGTTTTAGATATTTTCTTTTAAATATTAGATTTGTTCATTGTACACTGTTTTATTATTGTTGTGAGCCGCCCCGGGTCTGCGGAGAGGGGCGGCATACAAATCTAATAAATTATTATTAATTATTATTATTATAAGTAGTACCACACACCCGCTCAACTTGCATACTTTCAGCAGAATGTTAAGAATACTTGTTGGCACGGGTGTCAAGATAAGGGGGTGTTTATGCATATGTTTTGGGAATGTCCGGTAGTGCAGAACTTTTGGAAAGAAGTGCAAGTGGATACCAATAGGATGTTAAATATACGATGGAGAATTTAGAGAAATAAAAGAAGCAGTGATAGAAAGTGCTCAGGCAGTAATAGTCCTAGGCTGGAAGGATGTGACAAAATGGACAATGCAAAATTGGTATTGGTACATGGTGGAGCATATTCAGTTTGAGATTATGGATAAGAGGATGAATTTGGCCAATGAAACTAATCTGCGGGAACTGATGGGACGATGGGACAATGTAAGAGGACATGTAGTTAGTAGAATTCGAGACCAAGGTATAAAGAATAAATTAGAATTACTTTATAATATGTAAATAGATACATTGCTCTTGAGTTAAAATGATATTGAGAAAATATGCCCCCATTTTGGTGGAGGGGTATGAATGTTGTTTGGTGGTGGGGACTTTGAACACTGAGCACATTGTTATGTGTTGAGTGAATGCTTTATTTATATACAGTGATACTTCGTCTTACAAACTTAATTGGTTCCGGGATGAGGTTCCTAAGGTGAAAAGTTTGTAAGACGAAACAATGTTTCACATAGGAATCAATGGAAAAGCGATTAATGCGTGCAAGCCCAAAACTCACCCCTTTTGCCAACCGAAGCGCCCGTTTTTGCGCTGATGGGTTTCCCCTGAGGCTCCCCTCCATGGGAAACCCCACCTCTGGATTTCTGTGTTTTTGCGATGCTGTAGGGGAATCCCAGCATCGCAAAAACGAGCGCTTTGCTGGCAATGGAAGTCCGGAGGTGGGGTTTCCCAATGAAGGGAGCATCAGTGAAATTGCAGCATTGCAAAAACACGGAAGTCTTCAAAATCCCACCTCTGCACTTCCGTGTTTTTGTGATGCTGTGATTTTGCTGAGGCTCCCCACGCTGGGAAACCCCACCTCCAGACTTCCGTTGCCAGCGAAGCACCTGTTTTTGCACTGCTGGGATTCCCCTGCAGCATTGCAAAAACGCGGAAGTCTGGAGGTGGTGTTTCCCATGGAGGGGAGCCTCAGGGGAATCCCAGCAGTGCAAAAACGGGTGCTTCGCTGGCAACAGAAGTCTGGAGGCGGGGCATCCCAGTGGCATCGGCTTGGGTTTGTAAGGTGAAAATAGTTTGTAAGTAGAGGCAAAAAAATCTTAAACCCCGGGTTTGTATCTCGAAAAGTTTGTATGACGAGGCGTTTGTAAGACGAGGTATCACTGTATTGTTATTATAAAAATCAATTTAAAAAATTAATTTTTTAAGAAAAATAATCTGGTATTGAGAAGAGTGATAGAAGGTTTTGGCTTGCCTAAGACTTGGCTTACATTTTTGTAGGATGAATTGGAGACATCAAATTGACCTTAGCAGATGATCCTAATCATGACCAGTTTCAAGAGAGGACAAAGTTGACAGCTGGCATTTCGACCATGTTAAATTGAAATGTTGGTGAATTGCTTTTCTGACATAACCGGAGGATTCCAGTTAGAGAAGCTTGCTCTTAAGTAACAAGAATTTTGTTAGTCGACCACAACATTCTTTGTTTTAAAGCTATTTTTCTTACATTCACATCTTTTCTTATATATTGATATACATGATGAAAGTCAAACGCACTATTTTGTGGGGGAGAGGGAAGTCTTCCATGGCATGATTTATGAATATTACCTTCATTTAATCAAAGATTTAACGTGCACTTTAAAGCACACCTAGGGCAATTAGCACATATAAAACTCAACCTTAATTAGCAAGAAAGCTAATTTGCCATGTGGTGCGAAGTAAAATGAACTTCTAGGTAGGTTCAGTCCCTTAATGAGAAGCTCAGTCCTTACTGGCAGCTGGGCAGTACCTGAAGACATTTGGTAGAGGAAAAAACACTAGAAAAAAAAAAGCCAAACAAAAAATTGAACTGGAATTTCTTTTTTTATTTTTAAAACATTTTTAAAAAGCAAAAATCAATTGTTAAGGTGATTATATGACAGGTGCTTGTCTCTTTGAATTTTAAATGTCTGAAGTGCTTTAGCTTTTTCTGTTTCTATTACTTTGGATATTTTGTGGTCCCACCACTACTTGCTTGCAGGCAATGTTCCCTCTAATTTTTTTTCGGGGTGGGCGGAAAAGTATAGTGTCTGAGCGGCAGTCCCCTTGGGACTGGGCAGCATAGAAGTATAAATAAATAAATAAATAAATAAATAAATAAGTGAATAAATAAATAAATAAATAAATCCCTTCTTTTTTATTAAAAGAAATTAATAATAAAACAAAACAAAACTCTATTACTATTAAAACTAAAACCAGCAAATCAAAAAACAACTACAGTATTAATAAAAACAGGTGAAGGCTGAGGGTTTTTTTCTCTGTTATTATTTGCTTTTATCATATGCTTTAAGAGTCACTTCTCCCTCTGTTTCTCTCTCTTTCCTGTCATTCTCTGCCTTAATCATTTCTCTTTTTTCTCTCCCCTTTTTCTATCATTTCTCTCTCTCTCTCTCTTCCTGCCACTCCTCTCTCTCTCTTGCTTTCTTCCTCTCTCTCTCTCTCTCACTCTCTTCCTTCCTCTCCTCTCTCACTCTGTTCCTTCCTCTCTCCTCTCTCACTCTTTCTTTCTTGCTCTCTCTCACTCTTTCTCTTCCTTCCTATCTTCTCTCTCTTTCTCTCTCTCTCCCTTCCTTCCTTCCTTTCCTTCTCTCTTTCTTCCACTTTTTTCTCTTTCTCTCTTTTCCTTCCTTCCCCTCTTCCCCTCCCTCTCCCTCTCTTTCTCCCTCTCTCCCTTTATATTTATCTCTTCCTTCCTTCCTTCCTCTCTTCCTCCCTTTCTCTCTCCCTCTCGTTCACTTTTCTCTCCCTTCCTTCCCTCCCTCCCTCCTTCTTTCTCTCCACGTCTCCAGTGAGCAGCTGGTTTTGCTGACCGGCACAAGGCTCAAGCCAGCTGCCCGCGAAAGCCAGGAAGGTCCTCCTGGCCCCCCCAGCCAAAAACACAAGGGAGGTCTGCCGCCAGCAGCTTGAGCCTCCCGTTGGTCCACCCCGCTTCACCCTGCCTGTCATCCTGGACCTCCGTTGTGTTTTCGGGGGGGGGGGAGTGGCAGGAAAGCCCTGTGCCAGCCAGGAAAGGCGGCTTTCCAGGAAAGCAGTGCGCCTTTTAAACACGCTGGTTTCCTGCACCTCTTTCCTGGGCAGGGGGGAGGGAGGAGGCCACTTCCCCCCCCAGGAAAGAGATGCAGGAAAGCAGCGTGTTTAAAAGGCGCACTGCTTTCCTGGAAAGCTGGCTTTCCTGGCCGGCACAGGGCTTTCCCGCCGCTCCCCCCCAAAAACACAACGGAGGTCCAGGATGACAGGCAGGGCGAAGTGGGGTGGAGCAATGGGAGGCTCAAGCAGGCAGCCTCCGCGCTTTTCTTTTGGCGGAAGAGGAGGAGAGAGGGTGGATGGGGCGGGCGGGGGGCAGCGCCAAGGGGCCAGGGGCATGAGGGGGCCAGAGGCATGGTGGGGAGGCAGGGGCAGCCGCTGCTCCCTTTCCTTCTACTGCCGGCGCCTTCCCGCCCCCCCCCTGCGGGCTGGCAGGGGGATGGGGAGTGCACGCCCGTGGAAAAGGGTGCGCGGGGGGTATTTGGGGGCGTGCGCATGCTCACGCACACAGCTTACGGGGAACGCTGCTTGCAGGCAAATGGTACTGTACAGTGGTACCTCTACCTAGGAACACCTCTACTTAAGAACTTCTAGATAAGAAACGGATGTTCAAGATTTTTTTTGCCTCTTCTTAAGAACCAGTTACTACTTAAGAACCCAAGCCTGGAGAAATTTCCCAGGAAATTTGAGAGAGGCATGAAGGCCCGACCAGTTTCCTGCCATTCCCCCTGGGTTTCTCTCTCTGGCACAGTGTATGAGAGGCAGCCTCGCGCTGGTTGTATGGGAGGCGTATACTCCTCCTCGCCAACTCAGAGTCCCTTTTTTTTTAAGCCTTAAAGTTTTGGATTTTTTTATTCCCCTCACCCCACCGACTGTCCTCCTCTTCTTCCTTCTCCTCCTCCCACCCAAATTCCGAGCTTTTATTTCTTTCCTAATGGGTTTGCATGCATTATTTGTTTTTACATTGATTCCTATGGGAAAAATTGCTTCTACGTACAAACCTTTCTACTTAAGAATCTGGTCATAGAACGGATTAAGTTCTTAAGTAGAGGTATTTTCTTGCAGATCTTCCAATGCAACATTGTTGTTACTTTGCTATACCGTTGTTTGTACACCGTCTGTGTGATCTTCTTGCAGCAGCTGACCAGGTGATCCACTATTTATTTTTATTTATTTTATTTATTTATTCATTTGTCCAATACACAATACATATGGAAGAGAATAGACATGAAGTAATATATATAAAGATAATATGCAAAAATAGAGGAGAAGATATATGAAAGGAAGAAAATATATATATGATAAATGAGATAAAGGAAAGACAATTGGACAGGGGACGAAGGGCACACTAGTACACTTATGTACGCCCCTTACTGACCTCTTAGGAACCTGGAGAGGTCAATCGTGGATAGTCTGAGGGAGAAATGTTGGGGGTTAGGGGTTGACACTATTGAGTCCGGTAATGAGTTCCACGCTTCGACAACTCGATTGTTAAAGTCATATTTTTTACAGTCAGGTTTGGAGCGGTTAATATTAAGTTTGAATCTGTTGTGTGCTCTTGTGTTGTTGCGGTTGAAGCTGAAGTAGTCATTGACCGGTAGGAGTTGCAGCTTCCATGATGAGTGGTCCAGATTTTGCAGCCCAATCCATGCTCCTTACTTAACCTGATTTAGAATGGAGGACATAACATATAGTCCTCATCCCTTTCTTAATGCTCTTGTTGACAGTGTAAGTTAACAAATCTCTTACCGCTGCAGGATGGTTTGTATTTGACACCATGAATGCGAGATGGGAGGAGGGAATAAATCTCTTTTGTGGACACTGAAGCGAATTACACAGGCGTCTACACAAATGGTAAACTATGGTTTCAAATCCCAGAACACCAGTGCAATAATTGACAATAGATTTTAATCACTCGTTCAAACAAAACATTGTCCAAAAATGTAAGTGTGCAGTCGCCTTCCAATTATCTGTCCCAGGGATAGCTGATGCTTTAGGGCTCAATGTGGCATTCTGCCCAGCTGGCTAGAAAAGAAATCTTACCCTCCTTGGCAGATCTGCCTAAGTAAAAAAACAAGTTTTAGAAAAATAAGGAGAGGCAGAGACTTTGTAGGAAGTAATGAGGCTAAAAGAAGCTAAGTGGAAATTTGACCGGGAAGGCACATCTACCTCTGCTGGACTAAAGAGTGAAAACAGCAGATGGATTTATAGAATGTGCAAAATACTGACCTCCACAACAAAATTGGTCTCCACAACAAAATTGCAACGCCTTGGTCTCTTCAGCCTTGAAATATGACGTTTAAGAGGTGACTTGATCGAAGTTTATAAAATCATGCCTGGGATAGAAAAGGTGGATAGAGAAAGGTTCTTTTCTCTATCACACAATACTAGGATGACAAATAAAGGGGAATATTTCTTCACCCAGAGGGTCGTTGGTTTATGGAATTCACTTCCAGAAGAGGTCGTGACAGCTGTCAGCCTTGATAGCTTCAAGGCAGGATTAGACAAATTCATGGATGCCAAGTGTATCGGTGGTTATTGAAATGGATGTCCAAGTGCCACCTCTATGTTGGTTGAGGCAGGCAGGATTCCCTTGGGTACCATTTGTTGGGGGTCAAGGGAAAGGGAGGGTTTTGCCTTCTTCTGCTCAAGATCCCCATGGACAATTGGTGGGCCACTGTGCGACACAGAATGCTGGACTCTATGGGCTTTGGCCTGATTCAGCATGGCCCTTCTTATGTTCTTATGATAGATAAATAGACAGACAGACAGAGATGATAGAGAAAGAGATGAGAGAGAGAGAGAGATGGATGGATGATGGAGATAGATGGATGGATGGATGGATGGATACCACTATTATGTTCATGTAGCCTGCCATGTCTCAGCAAAGAAACCACATTGTACCTTCATATGTTGGTTGTGTGCACAGAAGATCCGAAAGTACTATGTTTTATATTCTCAAAGCAAGTTGAACTTCAAAAGGTTCATCACAAAATAGGATATGACGGCAATAATTAATGCACACTCATTGTTCTGAATCACTGTGATTCAGTGTTCTGAGGCATTGGCATAGTGCTTTGGCACATCAAATATTTGTGGAGGTGTACAATGTTCAGCTTTGCTGTGAGTTGTAATTCTATGCACACCTAACATTATTCTGATTCAACCCTTCCGCCTTTATGAAGTACAAACCGTAACCTCTTGGTTTTGCTTCTTTATGAATGTGCTAATTGTTTTGTGAAGCCTGTTTTTGTTACTTGGAAACCTATTTTACAATGCCATAATAATGTTAGCCAACTGGAATTATGTTCACTTACTCTGTTTCTTGCATATCCAGTTATTAACTCCCTCATTTAATTTAGCTTGTCTTTTTCCCAACACATTCCTACACATTTACCCACATGCATTTCTCCTATTCTGGGTGTGGAACTCCATTTTCACTACCCCACTGCCCTCCCCTGCATGCAAACCAAAAAAAGGTTCGCCATTACTGACCTAGGGGAAGCCAACTCTGACTCCCCCCTTCGTGCCTTGCCTCTGATCCTGTTTCCCCCTCCCCACAAAGTGTGTCACCTGGTCACATTCCCCAACAAGGGAATTTTGTGGGCTGTAGAAGTCACTCTCTTCCAGTCATTGCTGGTGTCCACAGAGATGGCATTGATATGCTCAACCAAAAGAATCTTGTTATAAGAACATAAGAACCATGTGTGCCGAAAAAGCTACAGATGTCACCAACATAAATAATCCCAAGAAGGGAAATGTGGTAGGTTCATACCAATTTTTGTGTATCTAGTATGTTTCACCACCTTCGGAATATGCTGGGATCAGCAGATTCCTCTTGACCACAAGTGGAATAATTTCTCTCTTCCCTCATCTAAAGGTTTTTAGGGAAATAAAGGTATGGCAGTGGAGATGAACCTGAGAAGCAATCAAATATCTAAATTCTAGGTAACGTTGGAATGAATCAGCAGTTGTAGCCTTTGAAATGGATTCCCCCCCCCTCACAAATATAATGTCCCTTTTCCTGCTTTTATGCCTCTGGAAGACTTCGGACCAGATTACTTCCGGGACCGCCTTCTGTTGCACAAATCCCAGTCGCCAATTAAGTCCCACAGAGTCAGACTTCTCCAGGTCTTGTTGACCAGACAATGTCGTCTGGCAGGGCCTAGGGGAAGAGCCTTCTCTGTGGCGGCCCCGGCCCTTTGGAATCAGCACCCTCCAGAAATTCACACTGCCCCCACCCTCCTTGCCTTTCACAAGAGTTTTAAGACTCACTTATGTCACCAGGCATGGGGCAGCTAGATCATGCCTCCCCCTGACTATTAAATGTGATGTGTGGTTGTGACTGAGTTGATTGACTGTTTTTAACATAGTGGGATCTTAGCTTATAGTTGTAATTAATTAGATTTGTATACACATTTTTTTGTATTGTACCCTGTGAGCCACTCCGAGTCTTCGGAGAAGGGTGGCATACAAGTCTAACTACTACTACTACTACTACTACTACTACTACTAATAATAATAATAATAATAATAATAATAATAATAATAATAATAATAATAATAATAATAGTCTATTGAATCTCCGGTAGATTTTTTTCCAGAATGGGACAATTCATTACCATCCCTGCATGGTGACAAGTTGTCCTAGATCAGTGATGGCGAACCTATGGCACAGGTGCCACAGGTGGCACACAGAACCATTTCTGCCGGCACATGAGCCATTTCCCTAGCTCAGCTCCAGCTATATGAGTTTTGGCTCGCACAGAGGCTCTGGGAGGGGATTTTCAGCTTCCAGAGAGCCTCTGGGGAGATGGGGGAGGGCGTTTTTGCCCTCCCCAGGCTCCAGTGAAGCCTCTGTAACCTGGCGAGGGTGAAAAACGGGCCTACTGGGCCCACCAGAAGTTGGGAAATAGGCTGTTTCTGGCCTCCAGAGGGCCTTTGAAGGCGCAGGGGAGACAATTTTTGCCCTCCCCAGGTTTGAATTATGGGTGTGGGCCCTCACGCAGGCACGATAGTCCGTGCGCACATGCTTTCGGCACCCGAAGGAAAAAAGGTTCGCCTTCACTGTCCTAGATGTTATTTCTTCAGTCCTCTAGAGCAGTGTTTTTCAACCAGTGTGCCACGGCACACTAGTGTGCCGTGAGACATGGTCAGGCGTGCCGTGAAGCTCAGAGAGAGAAAAAAACAAGAGAGAGAGAGAGAAAGCAAGAGATAGAGAGAAAGAGAGAGAAAGAGAGAAAGAAAGAGCAAGAGAGAGAGAAAGCAAGCAAGCAAGAGAGAAAGAAAACAAGAGAAAGAAAGAAAGCAAGAGAGAGAGAGAGAGAGAAAAGCAAGTGAGAGAAAAAGAAAGAGAATGAGGGAGAGAGAGAGAAAGAAAGCAAGAGAGAGAGAAAGAGAACAAGAGAGAGAAAGCAAGCAAGAGAGAGAGCAAGAGAGAGAAAGAAAGAAAGAAAAAGAAAGAAAGAGAGAGAGAGAGAGAGAGAGGGAGGGAGGGAAGGTGGGAGAGAGAAAGACAGAGGGAGGTAGGGAGGGAGAGAGAAAGAGAGCAAAAAAGAGGAAGGAAGGAAGAGAGAAAGAAAGAGGGATGGAGAGTGAGAGAAAAAAGAGGAAGGGAGAAAAAGAGGGAGGGAGAGAGAAATAGAGCAAAAGGGAGGAAAAGAGAGAGAGAAAATTTTTTTGTCCAAACTTTTCTTAGCAGCCCCCCCCCCCCACTCAATGTGCCCCATGGTTTTGTAAATGTAAAAAAATGTGCCGCGGCTCAAAAAAGGTTGAAAATCACTGCTCTAGAGCAGTGTTTCCCAACCTTGGCAACTTGAAGATATCTGGACTTCAACTCCCAGAATTCCCCAGCCAGCATTCGCTGGCTGTGGAATTCTGGGAGTTGAAGTCCAAATATCTGCAAGTTGCCACGGTTGGGCAACACTGCTCTAGAGTTTAATCAGTGCTCCCAAGTCAAGAAAACTTGACAGTGAAGCTCTGATTGCTGCTAACGTGTTGCGGCTTTGGTCATTTGTTTTCTCCTGGATAATGAAATCACCTTGAAAGCCACTTCACTGACTACTTTGAGGAAGTTCTTAAACTACTCCCGTAAAGGGCAGCTTCTGTTGCAGAATATGCTATGAGAAGCCTTTGAAGGGTGACCTGAAACGAAGATGATTGAACTCTGGCTAATGTGAAGTCATGCAGAGGAGAAAGCAAAAGCGAAGTGGATTTTTTTTTTTTTTAACCAATGCTTTCTACCCATCAAGGAGCTCTTTTGACTTGCCTCGCTGCATTGGAGAAAGTCCTCAGTGATGCTATTAAACTGGATTTTGAGGCTGAATGCCAGGACCCTGCAACGGAAGGTGGGGGTCAAGGAGTCAGAGAAAGTTGTAATTGACACATTGGGATCTGCTTGGCTAGCCAGTTCAACCCTGACATACTTCCTCTCAACCATTTTCCTTCTAATTTTGAAACAGAATGTATATGCAGGAGACAGGCAAACAGACATGTTTACAAAATCTGAGGCTCATTTTAATTCTTTGACTTCTCAAGCACCCTCCATCCTTTTCTATAACAAAATGCATTCCCCATTACGATTGCACCGGCTTTCTTTTTCTGCAGTTGTAACAGCGAGTGAAGTTTCGGAGATAGAAAACTCCTGAGTGCTCAGATATTATTTGGAAACTAATTTTAGGTAAGATCAAAAGCGACATGAGAAAATATTATTTTACTGAAAGAGTAGTAGATCCTTGGAACAAACTTCCAGCAGACGTGGTAGATAAATCCACAGTAACTGAATTTAAACATGCCTGGGATAAACATATATCCATCCTAAGATAAAATACAGAAAATAGTATAAGGGCAGACTAGATGGATCATGAGGTCTTTTTCTGCCGTCAGACTTCTATGTTTCTATGTTTCTATGTTTAGCAAAGGCTCTAGTCCTCTGCTCTCAACAGATCAGGAAAGGAAAGAGGATGATAAAGCGTGGGATGGGATGAAGGAACTGGGACATGGAGAGAAGAAGCTAGTTGTATGCTTCACTACTGAAGAAACACCCAGGAAACTGGAGAAGACATATTTAAATGTTTGTTTGTTTGTTTGTTTGTTTTTAAATTTATTTATTTATTTGTTTGTTTGTTTGTTTGTTTGTTTGTTTGACTTCTATGCCACCCAATCCCGAAGGACTCAGGGTAGCTTACAACGATATAAAAAGATACAAATACAATAAAAAAAGAAGTCAAATATGAATATCTTAAACCATAAGCCCCTATTAGAAAACCCACAACAACAATCCAAGCAACATATATACATATCATTCACTACAATTCGCCCATGATGGATATCCATTTTATGGCTCCCTGGCCTGCCAGCAAAGCCAGGTCTTCGCAGCCTTTTGGAAGGCCATTAGGGTGGGAGCAATATGGACATTGGGAGAGAGTTGGTTCCATAGAGCTGGGGCGGCAACAGAGATGGCCTTCCCTCGAGGCCCCTGCATTGCTTAGTCGATGGAGTTGCCTTTGGATCATGAAAACTACAGAGAAGACTATATGTGAATATAATTCTCTTTGGGTCATGAAAACTATAAGGAAGCTTTTCAAGGGTGGATTGTAAGTTTTTGTGTGGGAGGAGGGGGGCTAATGGCAAAGAGATGTGCAATGGAGGAGTAGCAGGGCCCTCTACTGAATCCCAGGACAACTAAGGACCTTTCTTTGGTACAACAAGAGAATGAAGTAATTTGCACATATTAATAGCAATAGCAATGTCACTTAGACTTATATACCGCTTCACAGTGCTTCACAGTGCTTCACAGCCCTCTCTAAGTGGTTTGCAGAGACAGCATATTGCCCCCAACAATCTGGGTCCTCATTTGACCCACCTTAGAAGGATGGAAACCCGAGTCAACCTTGAGCCAGTGGTGAGATTCAAAAAGGCAGCTGGCAGTCATCAGAAGTAGTAGCCTGCAGTACTGCTTTCTAACCACTGCGGCACCGCAGTCTTCCTCCTCTTACTCTTCATTTCTGGTGATTTCATAATTGTGTCTATATAGTTTTCATGGTGGCAGCCAGTGTTCCCTCTAATTTTTTTGGGGGGTGGGCGGAAAAGTATAGTGTCTGAGCGGCAGTCCCTTCAGGACTGGGCGGCACAGAAATAATGAATAAATAAATAAATAAATAAATAAATAAATAAATAAATAAACAAACAAACAAACAAATACCGTGTGTCTATAACAGTGAGCTCATAATAGGGCAACTCTATCAATATCAAAATGCCACTTAAATAGTTGAGCTAGTTTCAAACTAGATTTTGATTTTCTTTCTCTCTTCCTTACTCCCATTCTTTTTCTTTCTCTTTTCCTTCCTCTCTTTTTTCTATCTGTTTCTCTCTCTTCCTCTCTTCCTCTCTCTCTCCTTCCCTCTCACTCTTTCCCTCTCGGCTTCTGGGCAGGTTTGGAAAACTCTGAGTTGATGATGATTTTTAAGTGAGCGATTGCTCACTGCTCAGCTTAGAGGGAACTATGGTGGCAGCATAGCCAACACGGTTTGCAGTTATTGATCTCCTATCCAAGTAGTCAGCAAGCCTAGCTTCCACACCCAGAAACAGTCGGACAGATGCTGCCACTTTCTAAGATTTTCAAGTTAAGTATTACTGTTATTTAATGACATTTGCTAGTAGAATTCAAAGAAGAAGCAAAACAAGCAGAGGTTACCCTTTTCTTTGATGGTGTTTTCTGCAATCAGTCAGTTTATAACAGAATCGTTGTGGAAGGTCATTTGCATTTATGATTAGCCTAGAAGGTGAAGAATGAAGATGGCATTTCCTTAGCTGTATAATGTTTTCTGGATGTATGAAATGCACTAAATAATTGGATGCCAGCAATATTAGTGGAGCCCTATGATGTATGATGAGTATAAGTGGGCACTCTGCTTACCTTTCATTCTTGTGTACATGAAAATGCTCAGAAGTTAGTTTTGTTATAACACTCTAAGACTGCAGTGACAACACAAGATCCTTTACCACTGCTGGAGGCTGACTGCATTTTTGGCCCCAGGACTGGGAGGGGAGCATCATCCACCCCCTTGCTTTCCTCAGCCATCCTCCTTGTTTGGTCTCTCGGGCCAGTTCATGTGTGTGACACTGAGAGATTCCCTGTAGTCAATGCAGGCTATGATAAGAAGATAGGTAGACAGGTGGAGAGATGAAGAGGTAGATAGATAGATGATAGCTAGCTAGCTAGCTGGGTGGATAGATAGGTAGATAGATAGATAGATAGATAGATAGATAGATAGGTAGGTAGGTAGGTAGGTAGGTAGGTAGGTAGATAGATAGATAGATAGATAGATAGATAGATAGATAGATAGATAGATAGATAGATAGATAGGTGGAGACAGACAGACAGACAGACAGAGATGATAGAGAGAGATAGAGATAGATGGATGATGGAGATAGATAGATAGATAGATAGATAGATAGATAGATAAATAGATAGATAGATAGATAGATAGATAGATAGATAGATAGATAGATAGATAGATAGATAGATAGATGATAGATAGACGGACGGACAGACAGACAGACAGACAGATAGATAGATGAGTACTGATAGATAAATCGATGGTTAGACCACACTTGGAGTACTGTGTACAGTTCGGGTCACTGCACCTCAAGAAGGATATAACTGGAAAAGGTGCAAAAAAGGGCAACAAGAATGATCAAGGGAATGGAGCACCTCCCTTATGAAACCAGGTTGCAACGCCTTGGTCTCTTCAGCCTTGAAAGACGGCGTTTAAGGGGTGACTTGATTAAAGTGTATAAAATCATGCATGGGATAGAAAAGGTGGATAGAGAAAAAATACTTTCTCAATCACAGAATACTAGGGCAAGGGGGCACTCCCTAAACCTCATAGGTAAGAAAGTGAGGACAAATCAAGGGAAATATTTCTTCACCCAGAGGGTCGTTGGTTTATGGAATTCACTTCCAGAAGAGGTCATTACAGCTGTCAACCTGGAGAGCTTCAAGGCAGGATTAGACAGATTCATGGATGCCAAGTGTATCGGTGGTTATTGAAACGGATGTCCATGTGCCACCTCTATGTTGGTTGAGGCAGGCAGGATTCCCTTGAGTACCATTTGTTGGGGATCAGGAGAAAGGGAGGGTCTTGCCTTCTCTTTCTGCTCAAGATCCCCATGGACAATTGGTGGGCCACTGTGTGACACAGAATGCTGGACTCGATGGGCTTTGGCCTAATTCAGCATGGCTCTTCTTATGTTCTTATGATAGATGATAGATAGATAGATAGAAAAATAGATAGATAGATAGATAGATAGATAGATAGATAGATAGATAGACAGACAGACAGACAGACAGACAGACAGACAGACAGACAGACAGACAGACAGACAGACAGACAGACAGGATAGAGAGAGATATATATGAGAGAAAGAGAGAGATGGATGATGGATGGATGGATGGATGGATGGATGGATGGAGAAAGAGATGAGAGAGAGAGAGAGAGAGGCAATAGGCAGGCAAGCAGGCAGGCAAGCAGGCAGGCAAGCAGGCAGGCAGGCAGACAGACATGATAGCAATAGCATTTAGATTTACCGTATATACCGATTACAATGCTTTACAGCCCTCTCTAAGTGGTTTACAGAGAGTAAGCATATTGCCCCCAACAATCTGGGTCCTCATTTTATCCACCTTGGAAGGATGGAAGGCTGAGTCAACCTTAAGCTACTGCTATTCGATCTGCCAAACTGCTAGCAGCCGGTGATCAGCATAAGTAGCATGCCATACTGCACTCTAACCACTGCACCACCGAGCCTCCTATAAAATTAAATATAGAAAACAACAGGAGGAAAAATAGATAACTATATAAAATAAGTAAAAAGGTTGAGGAAAACAACCCCATACAAACTTACAAATTGTGTATGTACAGGCCTTCTTCTTCAATCCTTCAACTGGTAGGTGTTTCAGCACTTCCAAAGTGTGGTTATTCTAACTGTAGGGGGGGAAGGCAAAATTTCAAGTGATTCATTGCAAATCAGTTCAATGTCAAGGATGCTTAAGTGTTTCATGCCTCTAAATGGCAGGAAATCAGTGCCACTTATTTTTACTAATGTGGCAAAAAAGGGGGGAAAAGCATGTTAGGTGCTGGCTATCTAAAAGGCTTCCTTCAATGCATGTCTCTTTCTGTGCAAGATTAATATAACAAAACAAGCACAAGG
This sequence comes from Erythrolamprus reginae, assembly GCF_031021105.1. Lineage (NCBI taxonomy): Eukaryota > Metazoa > Chordata > Lepidosauria > Squamata > Dipsadidae > Erythrolamprus > Erythrolamprus reginae. The sequence continues at coordinate 227,414,641 of NC_091952.1, forward strand.
CTTCGAAAATGATGTTGTCCTGTTATGGCTACGTTCATGCATCATCCAAAGCATTATTTAGAAAAGCCATTATGCCTGGGTTCACATAACATCCTAAGTCAGTGATGGGGAACCTTTTTCCCCACAGGTGCCGAAAGAGCATGCATGTACACTATCATAAATGCGTAAATGCCCACACCCACAATTCAATGCAAAAACAGCTTCCCCCAAGCCCTGGAGCCCCTCTGGAGGCCGGAAACGGCCTGTTTCTCAACTTTTGGTGGGCCCAGTAGGCTGGTGTTTCACCCTCCCCAGGCTCCAAAGGCTTCCCTGGAGCCAGGAGAGAGTAAAAACGCCCTCCCCCACCCCTCAGAGGTTCTCTGGAAGCCAAAAACGCCCTCCCAGAGCCTCTGTGCAAGCCAAAAATCAGCTGGCCAGCACACACATGCACGTTGGAGCTGAGCCAGGGCAACGGCTTGTGTGCCAGCAAGCTCCATGTGCCAGCGGTGGGCGGCACCTATGCCATAGGTTCACCATCACTATCCTAATGTCAGATAAATTCTCTGATCGCCAAATACAGCACTTGAATCCTGGCAATGTATAGTTCTTCTGAGAAAGTGTACACACTGTATTATTAAACTCCAAGTTTCCTACTTGGTTACTGTAATTGGAATAGACTTGGATAACCAAAAGGCTTGCAAAAGTCTTCAGCTCATCCAAAAGTTGGCAAAGTACAACTGATTAAGTGTGTATTTTCCCCATATTTCTGAACTGTCTGCAGTGTGACCCATTGATAACAATATCATAGAGAGATTCCTTCAAATATGGCCTTATCGTGCCCATGCAGATGGATTAGAGCCGTGTTTCTCATCCTTAGTCATTTTAGGGTGTGTGGGTCTTAACTTGCCAGCATCCCCAGCAAGATCACACATCTTAAATAGTTGAGAAACACTGTTCTAGGGTAGTAACATAGAAACATAGAAGATTGACGGCAGAAAAAGGCCTCATGGTCCATCTAGTCTGCCCTTATGCTATTTCTTATATTTTATCTTAGGATGGATATATGTTTATCCCAGGCATGTTTAAATTCAGTTGCTGTGGATTTACCGACCACATCTCCTGGAAGTTTGTTCCAAGGATCTACTACTCTTTCATTAAAATAATATTTTCTCATATTGCTTTTGATCTTTCCCCCAACTAACCTCAGATTGTGCTCCCTTGTTCCTTGTGTTCACTTTCCTATTAAAAACACTTCCCTCCTGAACCTTATTTAACCCTTTAACATATTTAAATGTTTCGATCATGTCCCCACTTTTCCTTCTGTCCTCCAGACTATACAGATTGAGTTCATTAAGTCTTTCCAGATACGTTTTATGCTTAAGACCTTCCACCATTCTTGTAGCCCATCTTTGGACCCGTTCAATTTTGTCAATATCTTTTTGTAGGTGAGGTGTCCAGAACTGAACACAGTATTCCAAATGTGGTCTCACCAGTGCTCTATACAGTGGGATTCCAATCTCCCTCTTCCTGCTTGTTATACCTCAGCTATGCAGCCAAGCATTCTACTCACTTTCTCTACCACCTGACTGCATTGTTCACCCATTTTGAGACTGTCAGAAATCACTACCCCTAAATCCTTCTCCTCTGAAGTTTTTGCTAACACAGAACTGCCAATAAAATACTCAGATTGAGGATTTCTTTTCCCCAAGTGCATTATTGATCTTCGAGTTTGAAGATCTAGAGATCTTCAAACTCGAGATACACAAGGAACGGAAATCTGAAAAAGTATTTCCATGGAATCAATTTTCAATTTTGTTCAAATAGATTTTATTTGAATAAAATGTTAGAATTACCTTATGTATCCCAGAGGCCATTCAGGGCTGACTGAATTGGCCTTCTCCAGGTCCTGTCAGCTAAGCAATGCTGGCTGGTGGACCCTAGGGGAAGAGCCTTCTCTGTGATGGCTCCGTCTCTTTGGAATCAACTCCCCCCCAAGAGATTTGCACTGCTTTCATTCTCCTGACCTTTTTGGCTGGCCTGGGGCTGTTGAATATAGACACTCTGCTTCAACCCACATTATAACAGGGACAAGGATGAATGTGATTGAATGATTTTAATGACATGGGCTTTTAGGTTTGTTAAATTAGATTTTAGCATATTTTAGTTTTAAATTGGTTTAGTTTTAATCTTTGATTTCTACTTTTTTATCTTTATGTATTTATCTTTATGTTGTAAGCCACCCAGAGTCTCCAGAGAAGGACAGTCTAAAAATCGAAATAAGAAAGAAAGAAAGAAGGAAGGAAGGAAGGAAGGAAAGAAAGAAAGAAAGAAAGAAAGAAAGAAAGCTTGGTGTTTTGCAACCCAGCAATAATACATTGCATATTACGTATACAGAAATGGAATCCTGGGATTATGAGGAACCCATTTTGAACATTGTACCTCTGGAGTGATTTCGTCCAATCTAAAGATCTCCGGAACAGTTAGACTTCTACTCTCGGAATCCCTAGCAGGAAATCTTCTTAGAATCTAGTTGGAAATGAATCTACCGGGTCTGGAAACCCTCAAATTTCAGTTTAATCTGGATTTAAATAAATATGAATAGGCAATATATGTAAAGTCAATGTGTAATAAGTGTTTATACAAAAGTCCATAGTTTATATGTTGCCCATGCTGAAGTAATTATTGCTTATAGGAGTTTTTAACCAGTTGTATTGTGCCCACAAAAGGGTTTTGTAATTGGTGGTGTCTCTATAGATTTATTTCTCTTTGAGTTTTCCCTTGCACAAGCAAAACGCTGTTGCAAAAAAAGAGAAATGGATTTGGAATGTCTATATGTCAACATACCGATGCCCAGACAGTGTTTCTGTAATCATAACAGATTATTCGGGCTGTTCTTGAAGTGACATTTATGTATCGCATTGAGAAAGCAAGGCATGTCTGACTTTGTGACAAGGGAATATGTTTGAAAAGGTGAGCATGAAAATTTTACTTCTTCTGACTTCTCTTTTTAGAAATTACCTCCCTGCCATTCAGTTAACTACCTTTGAGCTCTCTCCCGGGCATATTTGAACCCAGAATTAGAGATTGCAATTCACAAATGTATTGGCCTGTGTCCATGGCACTTTAGAAATTGCATGAATGATTCCCTTCTTGCAATTAATTCCGTGACTTATAAATGGTTCTTCACAAACAGATTCTGTTTGCTGTTTGCATGCGTGGCGTGCGTTTCCTCCTGGCATTTGATTACAGCAAAGTTTTACATCTGTCTGCAGTTTGGGTGGGATCCCAACTTGCCATACATACAATTTAAGCCCATGTGTACAGACACACAAACACACAAAGTGCAACTGATCTTTGCTTCTTTCAACTGAATTTACAAATAGGCTGAATTCCAGGCAAACAAGGGCTAAGTGATTTTCCCCCAAGGTCAATATGTTTACCGGAATACAGAACAAGTTTCAGACTCCCTCCCTCCCCCTTTGTATATTTCAAGAGTATTACTACAGTGCATCAGTTTCCGTAGCTCCAAGTGATAGCTTCTGTAGGCTGACTTTCAATTCTCATCATTGTCAACTCTCAAAAGCAGGGGTGGGCTACTTTGCCTGGACAGGGGGGAACACAGTGGGGTAGCGAAAATGAAGCTCCAGCCATAGTTCCCTCTAAGCTGAGCAGTGAGCAATCGCCCATTTAAAAATCATCATCAACTCAGAGTTTTCCAAACCTGCCCAGAAGCTGAGAGGGAAAGAGTGAGAGGGAAGGAGAGAGAGAGGAAGAGAGAGAAACAGATAGAAAAGAGAGGAAGGAAAAGAGAAAGAAAAAGAATGGGAGTAAGGAAGAGAGAAAGAAAATCAAAATCTAGTTTGAAACTAGCTCAACTATTTAAGTGGCATTTTAATATTAATAGAGTTGCCCTATTATGAGCTCACTGTTATAGACACACAGTACAGTGTTTTATTTTGAAATTCTCTGAGGCAAAACAGGGTGGGTTTTTTATTTGTTTGTTTGTTTGTTTATTTATTATTTCTGTGCCGCCCAGTCCCGAAGGGACTGCCGCTCAGACACTATACTTTTCCGCGCCCCCCCCCCCAAAAAATAGAGGGAACACTGGCTCCAGCCCAGAGCACCCAATTTGCACTGAAAGATGTTGAAAGAAAATGCATAAGCCATGCCCACAGTATGGTAGTAAAAATTTTGGTAGCCCTTCACTACTCATAAGGGTTGATGTCCACCATACGTTTTCTAGATTGCATTTTAAAAGGGGGGAAACTGTTTTAGTAGTCAGCAAGACAATCTTAACCCCAATCGATGTGTTTCTTATTTGAATGGTCACAGTTTTCTCTTGCACTAGGGTCCAAAGAATCATTCTTTTTTTTCGTTTATGGAAACTTTTAACACAGCGGTGGGCAACTTCTATATTATTGGCAACCCAATTTGATTTTTGCAGCTCTGGTAATCCCTAAAAACTATGCCACTAAACTGTGATTTGCCCCAGAATCTATCTCAATAATGCTCTACATTATCCCTGCATACACCCTACATCAGTGATGGTGAACGTTTTTTCCCTTGGGTGGTGAAAGAATATGGGTGCACGCCAGAGTTCCCTCTAATTTTTTTGGGGGGTGGGCAGAAAAGTATAGTGTCTGAGCGGCAGTCCCTTCGAGACTGGGCGGCACAGAAATAATAAATAAACAAACAAACAAACAAACAAACAAACAAAAAACCCACCCTGTTTTGCCTCAGAGAATTTCAAAATAAAATACTGTACTGTGTGTCTATAACAGTGAGCTCATAATAGGGCAACTCTATCAACATCAAAATGCCACTTAAATAGTTGAGCTAGTTTCAAACTAGATTTTGATTTTCTTTCTCTCTTCCTTACTCCCATTCTTTTTCTTTCTCTTTTCCTTCCTCTCTTTTTTCTATCTGTTTCTCTCTCTTCCTCTCTTCCTCTCTCTCTCCTTCCCTCTCACTCTTTCCCTCTCGGCTTCTGGGCAGGTTTGGAAAACTCTGAGTTGATGATTTTTAAGTGAGCGATTGCTCACTGCTCAGCTTAGAGGGAACTATGGTGCACGCTGTTGCACATGTGCAAATGGCCACACCCATAATTCAATGCTGGGAAGGTTGAAAACAGCTTCCCGCCCTCCCTCCGGAGGCCCCCTGGAGGCCAGTAATGGACTGTTTTCCAACTTCTGGTGGGCCCAGTAGACTTGTATTTCATCATCCCCAGGCTCCAAAGGCTTCCCTGCAGCCAGAGGAGGGTAAAAATGCCCTCCCCCATCCCCTGGAGGTTCTATGGAAGCCAAAAACGCCCTCCTGGGGCCTCTGTGGTGAGTCAAAAATCAGCTGGCCAGCACACACATGCACGTTGGAGCTGAGCTAGGGCAACAGCTTGCGTGCTAGCAGATATAGCTCCACTTGCCACCTGTGGCACCCATGCCATAGGTTCACCATCACTGCCCTACATGTCCTCAAAGCGCAAAAATGAGGTTGGAAGGAGCAACTGCGTCTTCCAACCAGAGTAGTTCAACTCTATTCTAACATTTGGAGACAAAGAGGCTGAGCACAAAGATGGCCCATTTATTTTTATGTAAGCCATTTTTACCCCAGTAACACATCTCCAAAATGATTGTGCATTTGTATTCATGGGAGACTCAAGAAGCCAGCGGGAAAAAACAGAAAACCCATGCGTGCTTTTTGTCTCTGTGTTAAACTCACCATCTTTACAACTTGCAAATTATTATTATTTTGCTCCTGATCATGAATAACTCAGACATATATAAGAAGTGTTGAATTGGGAAAATCATGGGAAAGATGCATGGATCTTTCATTTGCTGTGATGCTTCCTTTTATTGCATTTTGGTGGTGCAGAAAAGAAAGCATGTCGTAGGACACATGGGATTGCTTTTGTGCAAAGGCATTGAGCTTATGTTCAACTGAATTGGATGATTATCTCCATGATAACTTGGCAATTGCCACACAGGAAGAAGCTCGGGAGGGTCTATGAAAACGAAAGAGTGGATGTTGTTGCTATAGTATAGAATGCCTGTAAAATGGATTCAGGACACACAGAAGCAGTGAAATAATTACCAGCAGTAGCACCAATATTCTGATCGGAAAGTGTGGTCAGAAAAAAGCACGGATAGTGCATTTTGACCAGGAGGATACGGAGTTGGTGCAGTTATTAATCTTATGCAGTATCAGGTTAACATAAGAACATAACCGCTCCGAGTCCCCGGAGAGGGGCGGCATACAAATCTAATAAATTATTATTATTATTATTATTATTATTATTATTATTATTATTATTATTATTGTTATTGTTATTGTTATTATTTGTTATTGTTATTATTTGTTATTGTTATTGTTATTGTTACCATGCTGAATCAGGCCAAAGCCCATAGAGTCCAGCATTCTGTGTCACACAGTGGCCCACCAATTGTTCATGGAGATCTTGAGCAGAAAGAGAAGGCAAGACCCTCCCTTGACCCCCAACAAATGGTACTCAAGGGAATCCTGCCTGCCTCAACCAACATAGAGGCGGCACATGGACATCCGTTTCAATAACCACCAATACACTTGGCATCCATGAATCAGTTTAATCCTGCCTTGAAGCTACCAAGGCTGACAGCTGTCACGACCTTTTCTGGAAGTGAATTCCATAAACCAAACACCCTCTGGGTGAAGAAATATTTCCCTTTCTTTGTCCTCGCTTTCTTACCTATGAGCTTTAGGGAGTGTCCTCTCGTCTTAGTATTGTGTTATAGAGAAGAATTTTTTTCTACCTTTTCTATCCCATTGCATGATTTTATACACTTTGATCAAGTCACCTCTTAAACGCCATCTTTCAAGGCTGAAGAGACCAAGGCGTTGCAACCTGGTTTCATAAGGGAGTTGCTCCATTTCCTGGGTTGCTATCCAGTACATGTCACACTGTGAACCGGTAGTGAAAATGGAGCTGCGTGCGCATTTCTGTGTTGCTGCCGTGTGTGCGTGCACATCTTAGCAAGATTTTGCTTCTGCAAATGCGCGGGAAGCCAAATCTTGTAAGAGAACTCATGCACGAGAAAGATTTTGTCTATTTTTTGCTTCTGTGCATGCGTGGAAAAAAATAGCTGGCTAGAGAATTCTGGGAGTTGAAGGCCACAAGTCTTAAAGTTGCCAAGTTTGAAGATTATCTGTGCTACACAGTTGGATAGAACCTAGGAATATTTTTTGTTAGCCCACAGAATCATGTATATGGGATAAGTGGCCATATACATTTATTAAATAAATAAAATCTGCTCCAATATGGATGCCGTTCAGATATTGATTATTATTATTATTATTATTATTATTATTATTATTATTATTATTGATGATGATAATGATAATGATAATGATAATGTATTAGATTTGTATGCTGCCCCGAGTTTTCAGAGAGAAGCAGCATACAAATGTAATAAATTATTATTATTAATAATTATTATTATAGTGTGAGATTGCCAGAGCGGAAGCTACGTAGGATTAGATTAACAACTCTTAAAGCCTTCTTGGTGATGTCGTTGCAATGGGCTTTGGCACTTAAGTCTTTAGTTATTAGTACGCCAAGGTCCTTGACCGAGTGGGGATTATCTGTGATAATTTGTTGATTCAGTTTGTATTTGGAGTTTTGATTCTTTTGATATAGAAGTGCTTTGGATCCCAGAAAAGAATATTTAGGATTGTCACAGAAGATGTACTAAGTTGTCTTCTAAGAACAGGATAATAGTGCTCTGTATTTTATTGAGCTTCAGATTGATAATTCCGGGAGAACCAATAAATAATGTTTAATATCCACATTTACCCAAGAAATAATTTTAAGGTTTTCCCCTCCTTTAACTTTTGTTTGTTATTGAAAAAAAATGCAAAACTAAAAGCATTACAAAGTTAAAAGGAAAATAAATAAGAGATGAAAAGGAAAATTAAAAAAATTAAAAAATATGCACATAAATGTACTTCTGAGAAAATCTGAATAGAGTTGTGCTGTAAGATTATTAATATCTTGAAGTCAAAGGTGGAAACAATTTGCTTTCAATAGGCTTTTGACAATTTTATGCAGAAGAGTATTAAACCCTCATGTTAAAAAGCATAGACGTTTATCAATGTGGAACAGGATTAATAAAGACATAACAGTCTTCAATAGAAAATCTATTCATCATATAAAAGCTACAGTGCCTATAAATAAAGGGGGGGAAATCTGCATGTTATTCTTTTTTCTTTTAATTTTGGAGTAGCTGGATTTAATTCATTGAAATATCAGTGTTAGAAAGGCTTAGAACAGTAATGGATTCATCAATAAATAATCTTAACTCTATAATTGTTGTAATTGCTCACTTTTCTCTTTTTTTGTTGGTAAATTCGTTTTGTTGTTTTCAAGGACAAAAGACAAACAGAGATACCGACAGGGTACAATAATTGTAGCACCTTAGAAGCATGAGTGACTGAATTCTTGAAAACAATAGCCAGAACCTATTAAGATGAAACGTCACTGTTTTAAATGCCTTTGATCTTTCAGAAAATACCCAGTTCAAATCTAGGTTTAGCAATGGACTTGTTGCAACAATTTGGCTAGCTGTCCAATGCAACTTCAGTTTTACTGTCCCCTACCGTTTCGGGTAGGAACGCGATACTGTCCTTAGCCCAACTTAGAATATGGTCCCTGTTATGATATTTTCAGTTATTTATTTCATTCAGTCAGATATAGATGCCTCTTTTTATTTACTTCTTTGAAGCTTTCCCATTAAAACTTCCCAATACAAATACGTATATTCGCTCATTGTTATTTATTAATTTAGAAGTAACTTGGCTTAGTCATTAGTTTTTCTATCACACTAGATTCTAAGTGCATAGTTCCATTTTTGCACATTTCTGGGCTCAAAATTATGAACCAATTCTTTCAAGAGTTTACACTGGCTCTTATTTTAACCTATACATATTAAAACTTATCATAATTATCAGATTTGCAGTGTACAGTGGTACCTCTACCTACAAACGCCTCTACTTATGAACTTTTCTAGATAAGAACCGGGTGTTCAAGATTTTTTTGCCTCTTCTCAAGAAACATTTTCCACTTACAAACCCAAGCCTCCAAAACTGTAACCGGAAAAGGCAGGGAGAAGCCTCCATGGGGCCTCTCTAAGAGTCTCCTGGGGGAAAACAGGGCCAGAGAAGGCAGGGAGAAGCCTCTGTGGGGCCTCTCTAGGAATCTCCTGGGAGGAAACAGGGCCTCTACCCTCCCTGTGGTTTGCCCAATCACACACATTATTAGCTTTTACATTGATTCCTATGGGAAAAATTGCTGCTTCTTACAAACTTTTCTACTTAAGAACCTGGTCACGGAACAAATTAAGTTTGTAAGTAGAGGGTACCACTGTATAAGTCTTGCTTTCTAACCTTTTGCTTAAACTCTTTCTCTAATGAGAACAGAATGTTTATACTACTATTTAAATATTAATTCCAGTTAGCGGCTGTGCAACGAAAGTAGAAACATGGGACTTGCAAGGGAATATCTATTGAAATGTAAGGAAAGATGTTGAAAGAGCTCAAAATTCTGACAATTTACATAGATTATGGTCCAAACTTTAATTTTAAGATCAGAAATGTTATATGTTATATGAAATGTTATATTTACCCCAGAGATGGGAGAAATAGATGCTTTACTTTTAGTATGTTTCTAGTTGCTGTGCATTCTCAGTGCTGCACAAACTGTGCATCATATCCCCAAAATATGGTAGGTTTGGGCAAATCATCTGAAGATAATTTAGAAACATAGAAACATAGAAGTCTGACTGCAGAAAAAGACCTCATGGTCCATCTAGTCTGCCCTTATACTATTTTCTGTATTTTATCTTAGGATGGATATATGTTTATCCCAGGCATGTTTCAATTCAGTTACTGTGGATTTACCAACCACGTCTGTTGGAAGTTTGTTCCAAGGATCTACTACTCTTTCAGTAAAATAATATTTTCTCATGTTGCTTTTGATCTTTCCCCCAACTAACTTCAGATTGTGTCCCCTTGTTCTTGTGTTCACTTTCCTATTAAAAACACTTCCCTCCTGAACCTTATTTAACCCTTTAATATATTTAAATGTTTCGATTATGTCCCCCCTTTTCCTTCTGTCCTCCAGACTATACAGATTGAGTTCATTAAGTCTTTCCTGATACGTTTTATGCTTAAGACCTTCCACCATTCTTGTAGCCCGTCTTTGGACCTGTTTAATTTTATCAATATCTTTTTGTAGGTGAGGTCTCCAGAACTGAACACAGCTATGCATTCCTCTGTAACCAGGGGTGGGTCCCACTTACCTTCTCCACTGATTCATATTGCGACATTTCATACACTTGTGTCTCCTCATGCAGTTTTGACTCTGTGCTTGCTCGGTAGCAGGACTCAGCCCAAAACACAGCTGAGGATCTGATCAGCTGTGCTTCAGGCAAAGAAATAAAGGTTAGTATTAACTCAGGAATGGACAGGAAGGCCCTATTTTAAGCAGCAGAAGAGGAGAAGCCATCCAAACAGGGAAACATTTGTAAAAAATTCCAAAAAAAAATATGGCGGTATCCATGGACCAGCACTGACCGTGACATCACCAGCGGGTTGCTACTGGTTCGGGCAATCTGGTCCAAATTGGGAGGAACTGATCCCTGTTTTGATGCTTCAAAACAACTGCAATTATTCAATATTTCAGGCCAGACCCACAAGCAGGGACTTCTGGAATAACTGGCAATAGCTTTATCAGATGATTTTACCGGCTTAATTTGTGAATCTTGGCCTTTGCCCCATCAAGTCATAGTTTCCACATGCAGGATGCTTGTTCCTTTGGTGTGTGGGGTGTGTATGTTTTAACTTTTTCTATTAGCTCCGCAGTTTTCGGTAGAGAGGGCTACAGACCGAAAAACAAATCATTTTAGGTGGCTCACAATTACATAATTTCAGTTTACATTCTCCTTAATGGGATGGTGCCATGGATGTAAAACAAACAAACCCAGTTGCTAGGAACACAGGGAGCCCACCCAATGATTTCATCGCAAAACTGAGAATTTGGCTTCCTTTGTTTGAGACTTGTTCTGCTGAATGACTCGCTCTCCCCTTCTGTATGAGGGTTAAATATTTGTCGATGAGATGGCCTCGGCCTCTTGTTAACGTTTCAGTCCCTGCGCACAACTTTTTCTTGTTCTCCCCTAACTCCGAGTTTACAAGGAGCAAAGTTTGAACACTGACACACTTCCCGGTCAATAAAGCACATGCCAACTTCATAGAGTAATCAAAGGAAGTCACTTATCATGGAACAATCTTGTAGTACTAGGAAATTAGAGGACGACTTGTGTCCTGCTTGCCTTCCAGAGAAAGCGTGGCCTGCCAATATTTCCAAAGGCAATGTTGCCCTCCAGAGATTTTCAGATTGAAGCACTTCATATGACCAGGGTTTTGCCCAGTCAGTGGATTTGTTTATTTGTTTGTTTGTTTGTTTGTTTGTTTAGTTAGTTAGTTAGTTAGTTAGTTAGTTAGTTAGTTAGTTAGTTAGTTAGTTAATAATTTAATTTGGAGTCTTTGGAGAGGGGCGGCATACAAATCTAATAAATTATAATTATTTAATGTAATGTAATGTAATGTAATGTAATTAAATTTTTTCATTTAATAATTTAAAATTTAATTTAATTTAATTTAATTTAATTTAATTTAATTTAATTTAATTTAATTTAATTTAATTTAATTTAATTTAATTTAATTTAATTTAATTTAATTTAATTTAATTTAATTTAATTTAATTTAATTTAATTTAATTTAATTTAATTTAATTTAATTTAATTTAATTTAATTTAATTTAATTTAATTTAATTTAATTTAATTTAATTTAATTTAATTGCTGCCCAACTCCTGATGGACTCTGGGCAGCATACGGGGCATTGTGCGCATGTGCGGGGGAGAGCATTGCATTATGGGTATGGACATACACGTGCATGCTACGCACACCCTTTTGGCACCCAAGTTGAAAAAGGTTCACCATCACCGGTCTAGTCAGAGACATTTACTCAAACTACATTTCTTCTTTGGCCTCAGAGCTACCATTTGCCTCTTCTGCTGGACCTCATGTAACCACAGAAAGGAATGAATGAATGGAACCTGAATGGGAATATAATTACAATGGTGCCTCTACTTACAAAGTTAAATTCGCTCCGTGACCAGGTTCTTAAGTAGAAAAGTTTGTAAGAAGCAGCAATTTTTCCCATAGGAATCAATATAAAAGCAAATAATGCGTGTGATTGGGGAAACCACAGGGAGGGTGGAGGACCTGTTTCCTCACAGGATATTCCTAGAGAGGCCCCATGGAGGCTTCTGCCCACTTTTTCCAGCCCTGTTTCCTCCCAGGAGATTCCTAGAGAGGCCCCATGGAGATTTCCTCCCAAGAGATTCCTAGAGAGACCCCATGGAGGCTTCTTCCTGCCTTTTCCGGTTCCAGTTTCGGGGGCTCTGGTTTGTAAGTGGAAAATGCTTCTTGAGAAGAGGCAAAAAAATATCTGATACACGGTTCTTATCTAGAAAAGTTCATAAGTGGAGGCGTTCTTAGGTAGAGGTACCACTGTATTAGCCTACTGCAGCTGATATTATCATGCAGAACCATGACTGTAATATCATACCAGCTAGTCATGGAGAACCAATGCCTTGGTATTGGTAAAGACCCATCTATCTTTAGGGAAGGCTATAAAAGTGCTCTAAATTCTTCAGTGGGTGATGTAGAAACGTAATAAAATTTAACGCGGAAGCAAAACGTACACATTCAGACAGGAAGTTAAGGGTGTATTAAAAGCCTTGGTTGAGCTCCCAACTTTTATGCACAGTTCAATTGGTATTTTGTCTCACTCTATTGCAATTGAAAATTAGCTTAACTTTCCCCATTAAAAAAAAAAAGAAAGATACAATGCAATCTTGAATGTGCTCCAGAGAGAGAAAGTTCCCCCCCCCCTTGTCTAATGGTGACAATTTTGCAACAGGAATGATTTATGCTAACCACGAAATGCTCTCAGCTGTGTCATGCAGGGCGCTTGGAATAATAAGTGGCAGGCAGTAGAACGAGGCTTGATTGCTGGGGAATCTTAAAGTGATTGAAATACACACACACACACACGTGTGTGTGTATGTATGTGTGTTTTTCTTACTGGTGATGGGCAATAACTGAAAGACAGGTTATCAGCACAAAGTGCAGATATCCTCTTTAGGAAAGTATTTGAAACCACAGGAAATTGCCAGGCCTGAACTAAATAGAGTTATTATCAAAATCTAAACTCTTCCGAGATGAATTACCCGTTTTCTGAGAGGTTTTTTTTCTTCTTCATTCATTTCCTCCCCCCAACTCCTTGACATTCATGGCTCTCTTCAAAAAGGAAGCATTTGTCATGGGCCAAGCTGTATAAACCTCAGTGAAGCTGTGATTACAGTCCATCACGAAGTGAGAAAGTTTTCGATCCCCCAGGAACACACTTCATTATTTTTGGGAAGGGCAATAAAAATGGGTGTGGCAATAATGCAAAATAGTTAGGGCTGGTTTTCTTTGCTTTGGAAGGGGGTTATTTTCTGATCCAGTGCATTTGTTGGTTTGCTTATACATTCATCTTTCCCTCCTCAGAATTGTATGCAACTAAACAATCTATGTCTTGGTTTTTTTCCCCATAGATAATTCCTTACCTAAAAAGAGAGACAGAATGACCGCAGGTGGGCAAAATAGCAGTGGGAGCCAGAGCAACCTCTGATTTCTGCCAGTTCCCCATTGAGTTTCTTTGTGGAGACTCAAGACGCCTTAAACAAGATCTAAGTATTGCCCACAAGATCATATGCTGCAACGTTCTGCCTGTCGGCGACTACTTCAGATTCAACCACAACAACACAAGAGCACACAACAGATTTAAACTTAATATTAACCGCTCCAAACTTGACTGTAAAAAATATGACTTCAGTAACCGAGTTGTCGAAGCGTGGAACTCATTACTGGACTCCATAGTGTCATCCCCAAACCCCCAACACTTTACCCTTAGATTATCTACGGTTGACCTATCCAGATTCCTAAGAGGTCAGTAAGGGGCGAGTACAAGTGCACTAGAGTGCCTTCCGTCCCATGTCCTATTGCTCTCCTATATCTCCTATACCTTTCTTCTATTCCTATATCTCTTCTTCTATTCTTTCATTGATGTGTTCTATTACTATATCTTCTTTTCTATTCTTTCTTAGATATATTTTACTATGAGTATCTCCTCTATAACCATCATGTATTTTACTATGTGTATACAGTATAGATATATATCTACTAGAACCCTCATTGTGTATTGGACAACATAAATAAATAAATAAAAATAAATACATTGCCTCCGATGTGATCTAACTATAGTTCATAAAAGCATATGCTAAAATGTCCTTCCTGTTACTGACTACTGCACCTTCAACCACAGCAATACAAGAGCATGTAATAGATTCAAACTAAATGTAAACTGTTCTAAACTTGACTGTAGAAAATACGACTTCAGCAATAGAGTGATCAACGTCTGGAATGCACTACCTGACTTGGTGGTTTCTTCCCCAAACCCCGAAAATTTTAATCTTAGAGTGTCTACAGTCAACCTCTCCCCTGTGTCTACTATCCCTGTCTTACTGTCCTATTGTCCTCTTTTATCGTTATTTTTTGCTTATGTTATATTATACAAACTATCCTATACAGGTTTGACAAATAAATAAACTAAATAAAATAAACTTTTTCTTTTTTCTTCCTTTTCCCGATTGCCATCACTCTGTTAAGCAAGTAATTCCCTCAACACTGTCAAATTATTTACTAAATCTGCGCTACCATTACTACTAGTTTTTTCTCATTTCTATCACCCATTTCCTCCCACTTATGACTGTATGGCTGTAACTTGTTGCTTGTATCCTAAGATTTTTATTAATATTGATTGTTTCCTCATTGCTTATCTGACCCCTATGACAATCATTAAGTGTTGTACCACATGATTCTTGACAAATGTATCTTTTGTTTTATGTACACTAAGACCATATGCACCAAAGACAAATTCCTTGTGTGTCCAATCACACTTGGCCAATAAAGAATTCTATTCTATTCTATTCTATTCTATTCTATTCTATTCTAGAGGTTAGCCCACTAAGAAGTCTATTCTTAAGACCTTCCCATGGAAATCGAGATATCTCGGTTCTTATTCATAAACAATCTAGTAACTAAAATAAGATCAGTTTTCTTTCCTTTTTCCTCTGTTGATGAAACACATGGAGAAAAGTGAGAAAAGGGCTGCCCACATTTTCTTGGAGAAAGGCATTTAGACTGGAATAAACAGGATTGTAGGTGTTCAGTTTAACACTTTTATTATTGTTTCTGAAAACAAAAGGATACAAATTGCCCAATCTATGGATTTTTTCCCCTCTGGAATGACAAGCACTGCTTGATTTAAAGTTAGAGACATTTGAAAAAATTCAGTTTCATTGTCTCCAAACGGGAAGAACATGGCTTTCTTTTGTTCACTGAATTTTCAGAGAGAAAAGAGAGGGTGAACTTTGTAAAGAAGTTGTTGGAAGTTCTTTTTCCCTTAGTCACATGAAAGAGTCGTTCTATTCAAGATACAGAAATATTGTCTAGAATTCTATATTTTGATTAAGTCTCCAGAGTTGTCATCAGCTGTTGTCCAGATGTGTCCACTTTTCCTAAATTGCCACAAAGGGGTTAGATTTGGGAATTAAGAATGTTATCCCTCCTACCAAAGTATTTGGAGTTCCCAGGAACCATTTGTTTTTGGAGCTTAAACACATGCATTTCATTACAAGTAAAACTGGGACAAATGCACTGAAGACCTCTTTTGTCCACAGGGCACCACTTTGCTGGCCTTCCCTGCTGTTTGAGAGCTGTCAGCCTGCTCATTACTCTCTCTGTTTTCAGAATTCTGCACTTGGAGCAAAAGCTCTCCATACCAATCCAAAATAAAAAAAATTAACATTTATACGTTGCTTTCAAGTGTTCCACCAAGCGCTATGTAGATATAATCTTTGCAGCTATTGTGTAAGAATATTCCCATTCCACAGTTGAAGGACCAAGTAATGAATTCATGGCACAAGGGGAGGAGGAAACAAGGGATCTTTTTTCTGGCTTAGTTTCTTAACTTTGCTATTATACTAGCTCAGTGTTTCTCAAATAGTGGGACGGACCCCCCTGGGGGGGGCGTGAAGCAATGCTGGGGGGACGTGTAGGGGTTTTTTGCACTGAACAATAGCACACAGCACTCAGGAGATAGGAAGTGCAGATAACAAACCCTTAAGAGACACTGTGGAAGAATATTTAACAGGGATGAAAAGAAAGGAGGAGAGAGACGGAGATAATGAGACAAATGTAAGTCTCCCAAAAGCGAAGATGAGGAAATAAGATGAAGCGTATGTAGTGCTTGGCTTCACTGTGACTACGGTGGGAGGCGAGGAAAGACCAGTATATTTACTGTGTCTGAAAATGTTGGCAGCAGACAGCATGGAGCCAAATAAATTAAGGCATCACTTAAACACATTACACCCCAATCACGCTGATAAACCACTTGAGTTTTTTTAGCGAAAGCATGCCAAAAATTGCAAACAATTGTCCCGGTGGAGATTGTCGGGGGACGCGCAAAATGTTTACTTCTTCCTGGTGGGGGCGTAACAGAAAATAATTGAGAAACACTGTGCTAGCTCTTGATCCAGCCATGACACAGGACTCTAGAATGAGAGATATAACATAAAGGTTCATTCCCATTTGTTGGGTTTTAAGGAAAGGAAACTGATTGTCTCAAAATTAGCTTCATCCTAGCACAGCAACAATCCTCACCGAGCTGCTGCTAAAGTGCAGAGTACAAATTTATGATTGTCATAATAAATAAGTAGAACCATGAAATGCTAGAATTTTTATTGGCCAATTGCGATTGGACGCATAAGGAATTTGTCTAGGTGCATATTTATTTATTATTTATTTATTAAATTTGTATGCCGCCCCTCTCCGTAGCATATGCTCTCAGTGTCCATAAAAGAAAAGATGAGATCATCACGAATAATAAGGTGCAAGACTTAATGATAGTCTGGGTACAAATAAGAAATCAAATCATATTAGGAACCAATCAATATAAATCGTAAGGATACAGGCAACAAAGTTACAGTCATTACTGAGAGGAGATGGGTGATGGGATGATGACAAGACTGAGTAAGTAGTTTGATAGTGTTGCGGGAATTATTTGTTTAGCAGAGTGATGGCATTCAGGGAAAACCACCATTTTGGTAGCCCGTCTTTGACACGTTCAAGTTCATCAATATCTTTTTGTAGGTGAGGTCTCCAGAACCGAACACAGCATTCCAAATGTGGTATCACCAGCGCTCTATACAGCAGGATCACAATCTCCCTCTTCCTGCTTGTTATACCTCTAGCTATGCAGCCAAGCATTCTGCTTGGTATCTGTGTAGAATTAGGTTAATGGCCATATGCTAACTGGGCCAAACCTCAATGAAGCCAAAATATTGACATAGGTGTGCTGATCTCTTTGTTCAAATAGTATGATTTGACTTTGCATCAATAGAGTTGATGTAACTGTGTCACAGCATCTGTGCGACAATTCCATCCTTCGTGAGTCATCTTTTGTCCCCTTTTATCTCTCCCTTGGGTACCCATGATCCAGGAATAGACTCTGGGGCACATGGTCCTTTCTCCTTGTTTGCATATACACATTTTTCAACTAGCAAAACTGAGCACCTCTCTGTGTACACATTTTCAAGCCCCGAACTCTGCCCCTTTGTTTCCTTTCAAGGAGGAAAAAAAGAACGCAAGGGGAGAAATACCCAGGCCCACTGAGAAAGTGTCAACACACTCTATGCCACTCTAGGGAGCCTAATGGTGTTGTCATTCTTCTATCATGGGAATAGTGGATGTTCTCTTCTCAGTGTTCCTTCTCAATATTATTGGTAGTGTTCAAGCAAGCCTTGGCACTTCATTCATTCCCAAAGTACATTTCTCTGTGTTGAGACGCAATTCAAATTGGGTGGACTCCGTCTGCTTGTTACAAGGATTGTTCCTAGCCCCTGAGAAGGATTCTGCCTAGGAATTAGAGCTGTTAGACTTGTAAGAGGGTCTGCTTAAAGCATCTGTGTTCTATTATAATTGAAAGGGAACGTCCTCGCAAATTTTGGCTGGCTTAGTAAAACCTTCTCGGCGTAGTGAATTAGGCGTTTGTCCCTTTTATTGTAAAAGGGGCTTTTCAAATCACCATGACAGTTTTATGAAGGAATTGGTTTTCCAGATGCCAGCCTTGTTAGATGGCTTATAAACTTATTTTGCTTCATGCCTGGTTTGTGTAAGTGAGGATTTAGTTTAAAACTTGCTTTGAATTTCAAGGGCAGAGTTGCCTCGATACCAAAGCCGAGGGACAAAACTGTTCTTTATTAGGATGGCTCGGTGTATCAAGAGATGGGCTCATAAGGGGAAAAAAACATGTACTGTATATCAGAGAAATCTGTTCACGGATGATTTAAGAGGGCAGGGCTTGGAGGTCAGCAGCTCTAGTAGCTGAATATCAATTCCTTAAGAAGGCAGAAGATCATAAGTTGTTAGAATAGAGTAGAGTAGAGTAGAGTAGTGTAGAGTAGAGTAGAGTAGAATAGAATAGAATAGAATAGAATAGAATTCTTTATTGGCCAAGTGTGACTGGATGCACAAGGAATTGGTCTTTGGTGCATACAATGGGTGACATTAAGTGTTATTTATTAATTATTCCAACATGTGGAACCAACGTGGAATAAGCCTTGCTACAAAGCTCAAAATCTACTGAGTAATAGTGCTAACTACCCTGTTTTGTATGCCAGAGACTTGGACTGTATACAGGAGACATGCTAGGCAATTGAACCACTTCCACATGACCTGCCTGTGTAAAATCCTGAGAATCTGGTGGCAGGTTAATAACAATAACAATAACAATAGCAATAGCAATAACAACAATTTATAATAATTAATAATTATAAGTACTTGGCACGCTGGGTGCAGTGCCAAAGGATCTCAGCGGACATTTGAAAACCATCGGAATTGACAAAATCTCCATCTGTCAATTGCAGAAGGCCTCTTTACTGGGATCGGCAAACATAATTCGCTGCTACATCACGCAGTCTTAGGTGCTTGGGAAGTGCCCGACTGGTGATGAAATACGAAATCCAGCATAGTGATCTCGTTTGCTGTGTTGTAGTGACATAATAATAATAATAATAATAATAATAATAATAATAATAATAATAATAATAATAATAATTTATTAGATTTGTATGCTGCCCCTCTCCAAAGACTTGGGGCAGCTCACAACAATAATAAAATACAATAAACAGTGGTACAAATCTAATATTAATAAAACTGAAGTTAAAATCCCTTAATATTAAAAAACAATCAGTACTACACAATCATACCATTCTCAAGTGCTATAATCAGCAAAATGGGGGGGAAACAGTCCCCCCATGTCTTGCGACATAAGTGGGTCTTTATTATCTTGCGGAAGATGGAGAGGGTGGGGGCAATTTGAATCTCCGGGGGGAGTTGATTCCAGAGGGCTGGGGCTGCCACAGAGAAGGCTCTTCCCCTGGGCCCCACCAGATGGCATTGTTTAGTTGACGGGACCCAGAGAAGGCCAACTCTGTGGGAACTTAATTCGTTCCATGACCAGATTCTTAAGTAGAAAAGTTTGTAAGAAGAAGCAATTTAAGGTTAAGGTGCCTGACACTGAGGCCTGCCTGTCCAAAGCAGGCCTGCCAACAATTCCCACCCTGCTGATGAAAGCCCAGACACGCTGGGCAGGCCATGTTGCTAGGATGCCAGACCATCGCATCCTAAACAGCTCCTCTATGGTGACCTGTCTAAAGGAAAGTGTTCGCATGGGGGACAAAGGAAGCATGTTTGGAACCCACACTACATTTTGGACATAAAAACATCAGAAAGCATCCAGAAATACTTTATGAGAAGAGTTCTCCACTCCTCTATACGGAATACCATACACAACCAGACTTGAAATCCTAGGCTTAGAAAACTTGGAGCTTTGTCGCCTTAAACACGACCTAAGCATAGCCCATAAAATCATCTGCTACAACGTCCTTCCTATTTATTTATTTATTTATTTATTTATTTATTTATTTATTTATTCATTCATTTATTCATTCATTCATTCATTCATTCATTCATTCATTCATTCATTCATTCATTCATTTTTATTTTTTTATTTTTTTTAATTTTTTTATTTTTTTTTATTTTTTTTATTTTTATTTTTTTATTTATTTATTTTTTTATTTATTTTGTCCAATACAAATTGAAAGTTAAGGAGAATAAAAACATGTAGTAATAAATATCAGGGAAGGGATAGAAGAAGAGATATGAGAATAGAATACATCAATGAAGAGTAGAGGAAGGATATATGGATGGGAGAAAAGATATATAAAATATAGGAGAGACAATTGGACAGGGGGCGGAAGGCGCACTAGTGCACTTGTGCTCGCCCCTTACTGACCTCTAAGGAATCTGGAGAAGTCAACCGTGGAAAGTCTAAGGGAAAAATGTTGGGGGTTGGGGATTGACACCACGGAGTCTGGTAATGAGTTCCATGCTTCAACAACTCGATTGCTAAAGTCATATTTTTTACAGTCAAGTTTGGAGCGGTTGATATTAAGTTTGAACCTGTTGCGTGCTCTTGTGTTATTGCGGTTGAAGCTGAAGTAGTTGTTGACAGGCAGGATGTTGCAGCATATGATCTTGTGGGCAATACTTAGATCATGTTTAAGGGGTCGTAACAACTACTTCAGCTTCAACTACAACAATACTACAAGCACATAACAGATACAAACTCAAAGTGAACTGCTCCAAACTATAGAAACCAAGTTGTTAATGCATGGCACTCACTACTAGACTCACCAAACCCCCAAAACTTTACCCTTATCCTATCCACTGTTGACCTCACCCAATTCCTTAGAGACCAGTAAAGGGCGTGCATAAGTGCACCAGCGTGCCTACCTTACATGTCCTTAGTTTCTCTCTTATTAGTACTGACTGTATATAAACAGTGTTATTTCTTTGTACACTACCAATACATACTTGACCAAATTGTTGTTAGCCGTTTTTTCCAGTCAAATTGAAAGATGTTGAAAGGGTTGCCCACCCTTGCTCTAAAATTTGTCTAAGGAGGCTATGTCATCTTGCGTGATGGCAGAGCTGCTTCTGGGAACTGGCATCAGCAACTCTGTCATAACACGAATTCTCAGCCAAGGACTCAGCAACAGGCCATCTGCATTTAATATTTTGGAACACGATTTCATGGTTTTCTCACACTTAATTCAGACTCTCTTTAAGAATTGAAATGCAGATTACAAAACTGCAGTAAATTAGATTCCATTAATGGCTATCCATTTATGTTTGATCATAAATTTGCTGCTGAGCTGCAAATTAGAGCCATATAAACTAATAATAATTATCCAGCTGTACCAAAGCTACATGCTACCCATGCCGGATCCCTTGGGGATCATCCTACATGAATCTGGTTAATAATTTTTGACATCGGGGCTTAACATGGGTCAAAATAATCTTTTCTTATCATTTTTTTTCCAAAACAGACTCAATAATCATTAACAGCACTCAGGCTGGAAGGAAAAAATGTTAGCTAATAATTGTAATCTTAAGCAAACATTTATTCAATATCTGTTCTGTAAATATCTCTCTTGTTTACAGTTTTATTTTTTGACCAAATTCTGGGTCTAATCCATTCCATCCACCTTTCAAGTTGAACATTTTCCCTAAATGTGACAGTGGTTTGGTAATTTAATAAAATCATATATATCACCTTCTATTACTCTATGACCTTTGGTTATTTTGTGCTAAAAAACAGAAAACATATTAGTTAAAGAACAAAGGTTATCTAGATTGTTTTTATCATGGGGATCCACTTGAGATAATGATTTAAAACTGGAACTGTATTTTGCAACTGAACCAGATCCTGTCACAGAGAACTACTACCAACCAATAATAGAATGGCCTCCGCATTTACAGAATATATGAGATGAATGTTAAGACATTAATATCAGAAGGAGTGGAGCTGACATTTTAAATATGCTCTTGGAAAGGATCTCTCAAATCAAAAGATCTATGTCAAGGCCTATGGGCTGGATCCAGCTTAAATCTGGCCCATGGTGCTCACCTGGTGGCTTTGCTAGCAAAAATGGGATTTGGGGGACCGTCTGTGGCCCCTGTGCCTCATTTTTGCTAGCAGAGCACTGTGGACCTGTCCTTTAGTATTTGACAATTATTATATCTACAAAGTATATTTCTCTAGAAGATAGATAGAAATAAAAATTATTTTTAAAAAGCTTTTATCTCCCAAGTTAACTTTCTCTGTGGAAGATAAATCTGTTAATTGTATTATTTTTTTACTATTTATTATTAGAGGTTAAGAATATACAGCGTCGGAGAAATATTTCAGATACTGTGAGAAATGATTTAAAAAGAACCTCAAAAATAAGCTAAAACACCACCAAAAGCTTCACAGCAGTATTAAGTCAGCAGATACACAATAAACTTTATCAATTAAGGCAATAATTTTCAATCAAACACTTCTGGCAGAATCCAAAGACTCTTTTTCTTGTCTTAAAAGTTGTAATACAGCTGGCAGGAACCCAAGGAAATGAAACCTAAATGGCAACATGATGATCAGATTTGGAACAAATTCAATACTTGTGATTTATTAGAGTTATTTTGGATGAGAGGTTATCTTGAATCTCTTTTGACAGCTATCAAATAAGTAGTTGTCCGTTCTAGATGCCATTATTAAAATTTTATATTTTTCAAAGACCATTCCTATTTGGAAGACTTGAGCATGCATCAGAGGATTAGATTGAGCTAGATTTTGGACCTAAAAGGACTAAAAATTGGAACTGGAAATTCCAAAATAGACTCTTAGGATTTTTGTCACGGCTCAATCAATTCTTTTTGGAGCTGAATATGGGACAACATCTGTTCTCATGGATTTGACCTAAATTATTTGAGAGGCTTTTTCGGTTATGATGAAATAGAAAATATTGGTGTTATTTATTCAGCTATTATAGTAGCTACAAAAACCTGCCCGAGGATAACCATAAAACAAGTGGAATATTACATTTTAACTACTTTAAAGCAGGGATGTCAAACTTTGACAACTTTAGGACTTTTGGACTTCAGCTTTCAGAATTCTGAGGATTAGAATTAGATATCCCTGTGCTAAAGGATTTCTTATTTCAGATTATTGTAATAGCCTGAGGGACTACATTTTTTTCCTCATCATTCCTATCTCCTTCCACTTATAACTGTATGACTGTAACTTGTTGCTTGTATCCTTACAATTTATATTAACATTGATTGTTTCCTGATTGCTTATTTATCCCCTATGACAGGGGTAGGCAAAGTTGGCTCTTCTATGACATATGGACTTCAACTCCCAGAATTCCTGAGCTAGCATGATTGGCTCAGGAATTCTGGGAGTTGAAGTGCATTAGTCATAGAAGAGCCAACTTTGCCTACCCCCTGCCCTATGAAAATCATTAAGTGTTGTACTTCATGATTCTTGACAAATGTATCTTTTCTTTCATGTACACTGAGAGCATATGACAAATTAAAGAAAAATTCCTTGTGTATCCAATCACACTTGGCCAATAAAGAATTCTATTCTATTCTATTCCATCCCATCCCATCCCATCCCATCCCATCCTATCCTATGAAGAAGGCTGGGATATAAACATAATTATCAAAAGCGGGACAGTTACCATCTACCGCATTATTGTCCTTAAAAACTCTATGCAATTTAAAAAACAGCCTTTATTTCTTGGCACGAGTACTTGCAGATTACTCTTTTGAATTATGTTTTATCTGTCCATAGTCAAAGCCATGCAGAATGCTGTTGAAAGTATTCACTAATTACATCAAACATTTAGGAGTGTTTAAAATGAATAGCAGGGTTTTTTTTTTTAATGATGGGAACGTTTTAAAGCAATCCTTTTTAGCTTCTGCTCATCTTTTGTATTTAATTCCTTAGTTGCTTAAAATAGAAACTTCACCTTCCTAAGCAAGGAGATATGAATAATGATAACTAAGAAGAGACGATAGAGCTATTTTTTAATTTTTTGTAGTAGCATGAAAAAGATCAGCCATTCTCTCTCTCGATAGAAAATGTGGACATTTAATATTTTAATAATAATATTTAAAGCCTGGAAGTGGTACAAAGCTTAAACAAACAACACTTCAGTTTATAGGAAAAGTCATGGTTACACTCCATAGAAATCCGCATTTTCTGGATTATAGCAAACAAGCTCTTTGAATGTGGTTTCACTTGAAAGGCAGCACTTTTTTAATGACCTTGACCGCAAATACAGCCCAGGAAGATGGCACTCCAACGTAGGGGGATCCCAAGTAAAAGTCAAGGCTAGACGAAAAGTTTGATAGCAGACATGAAATGTGAATCTTTGCTTGTGAAAAAAATACTGCAAAGGGAAACAGAATTTGAAATGCAGCTGAGCCTAGGTTGCCTTTCAAAATTCTTCATCAAGTGGTAAGTGTTGTACATGCTCTTGATCAGTTGGAGGATGATGAAGATATTGAGGACTCAGATTCAGATAGTGTTTATGAAGTAGTGGGGGGGCCGGCGTTACAAGTAGTAGAACAGGTGGGAGGCCAGCCACAGGATGGGGCTATGAGTTCAAGATCTAGTGAGGGAGAATCAGACGCTCGCTGGGTTAACCCTAAATTCAGAAGGATTCAGAAACGTAGAGAGCAAAGGTCTGGAAGAACATATTAAGGAAAGAATGGGTTAAATATTGTAGTGAGGTAATTGGCATGTCAGGGGGCTAGTGGAGAAGAAGGGTGGAGTTTCAACGTTGCCGAAAAGAAATATGGAGGGGGTTTTCTCGCCACGCTAATGTAAGCCAAAGTATTTTGTATTGTATTTAGTCAGTGTGACTGTTTTTTATAGCTATGTAGTTAGGAAATAAATCTTGTCTAAGTTAAGCAGGAAAAGGAATGTGAGGAATGCGGCTAGAAGAGAGATAACCGACTGATTGATGTCGGAAATGTGTTGAAGTAGAAGAGAGCAGAGAAATAAATGGAATTGCTTTATTCATGAAATGTTGCATTTAATGAGAGTTATTTGTAATTACTAAACTTCTACCAGAAACCAGAACAGTAAGCATAAAAATTGATTTACAGAAGTGTGGAAAGTCAGGGATGCTTCAGGGATACTTCAGATCGCCGGCATGAAAGACAGGTCGTCCACACAAATATGCCCCAACTACCCCTTAACTAAACAAATACAAGTGCACTAAGAGTAAGTTCCCAAATACTTTGCTATTTTGAAGAAAGCAATGCTACAGGATGAAATTTTACAATTTCACCCCCCCAGGCTGAAATTGTAAAAGAAAGGATGTGACAGAAATATGATTAAATTCCAATATTTTCTTCTCATGAAGAAACTGACAATCTAAAAAGCCACTTGAGAACTATTACCAGTCAGAGAAAAGGAAAGATGACTGAACAGTTGCTTGATATTGCTCTAGGTCCATCTGGTATTGACTAACATCAGATTATTTATACACCAATATGGTTGACAGATAAAACAGTGATATCTGACAATTGAAGTCATACATAACTTTCCTAACAGTTTGGAAAAATCAGTATAGAAAATACTTTCCTAATAACAAGCTCACACTAAGTGGTTTACACAAGGAGACGCATTTATTGGATTAGTTGATATTTGATTGTTATATGCCTTATAGGGGTGTATGGGGTGCTCAGGGAAGGGTCGCACCTCTGGTGTAGGAGCATTTATTTATTATCTATTTTATTTTATTTACAGTATTAGATTTGTATGCCGCCCCTCTCCGTAGACTCGGGGCGGCTCACAACAATAACAAAGACAACGTAAGAACAGACCTAATCATTTAAAAAACACTAAAAACCCCATTATTAAAAGCAAACATACACACAAACATACCATGTATAAACTGCATAGGCCCGGGGGAGATGTCTCAGTTCCCCCATGCCTGATGGCAGAGATGGGTCTTAAGAACTTTACGAAAAGCAAGGAGGGTGGGGGCAGTTCTGATGTCCGGGGGAGCTGGTTCCAGAGGGTCAGGGCCACCACAGAGAAGGCTCTTCTCCTGGGTCCCACCAAACGACATTGTTTAGTCGTGTCGTGTCCTTGTACAGTAGCTCAATTAGGGCAGCTTGTTCACCTTTGGTCCCCACCTGTCATTCAGCTCTCACCTGTGGCTCCTAGTACCTGTAGCATGCCCAGCGGCCACATCCCAGGCAACAGCTTCAACAGGCTGGCCAAACCAGGCTGAGAGTAGCTGATGAGTCATTGACCTTCAGTGAGATAGAGACTTGTCTATCCCGAGCATATGAAAACAGATTCCCGTGGACTGAGCAGATGAATAGGTCGAATAGGTCAATGGTCATGAAGGCAGTCTCTGCAAGTCCAAGCTAAGAGCATGGCAAGACACAAAAGACGCCCTGGTCAACCACTAGAAGAAGGGAAACTCTGACTGCAAACCTCCACTGTCTTGTGGCTATATCCCTCATTGGAAAAGGCTTCAGGAGTAAACCTTGAGACAAAATCTGGAGCCAAATTCCCGGAGACAGTTCGTGACTGTGTACAGCCATGTTCTGATAACTCCTGCGACATAACTGGAACCGATTGTATTGGCCTTTGCCATTCCATTGGAATATTTCAAAGATGTGGAGAGGGAGGATCTGCTGCTTGGGTAACAGTCTGTCCTCCATACTAACCTACCCAGGCTTCATGCTCTGGGGAATCCAGAATTATTACCTTCGGGGCCGTCTTCTGCCACACGAATCTCAGCGACCGATAAGGTCCCACAGAGTCGGCCTTCTCCGGGTCCTGTCGAGTAAACAATGTCATCTGGCGGGACCCAGGGGAAGAGCCTTCTCTGTGGCGGCCACGGCCCTCTGGAATCAACTCCCCCCGGAGATTAGAACCGCCCCCACCCTCCTTGCCTTTCGTAAACTACTTAAAACCCAGGTATGTTGCCAGGCATGGGGTAACTGAGTTACCCTTAGGCTATTGTAGATTTGTGTATGGTATGACTGAGGTTAGGTTAGGTTTAGGTTTATTGGATTTATATGCCGCCCCTCTCCGCAAACTCGGGGCGGCTCACAACAATAATAAAAAACAGTACAGTACATAATACCAAATCCAATGCCCACCCATCTAGTTACAACTGAGATGTATGGTTTTAATAATGGGTTTTTAATGTGCTTTTTTAAAATATTGGATTTGTGATATTGCATTCTGTTGTGAGCCGCTCCGAGTCCTTGGAGTGGGGCGGCATACATGTCAGTACAACACAGCAAACGAGATCACTATGCTGGATTTCGTATTTCATCACCAGTCGGGCGCTTTCCAAGCACCTAGGACTGCGTGATGTAGTGGCAAATTATGTTTGCCAATCCCAGTAAAGCGGCCTTTTGCAATTGACAGATGGAGATTTTGTCAATTCCAATGGTTTTCAAATGTTCGCTGAGATCATTTGAAAACCATTGGAATTATTATTATTATTATTATTATTATTATTATTATTATTATTATTATTATTATACGGAATTATGGTCTTTTAAGACTGAAGGATGCATACACCTTATTGGAATGTCTTAAATCCCCCACATGTTTACTGAAAGAAACTCTGAAGGGAATATTTTTATTTTATTTTATTTTGTTTATTTTTATCTATTTTTATTTTTATTTTTATTTATTTATTTATTTATTTATTTTTTATTTATTTATTTATTTATTAGATTTGTTTGCCACCCCTCTCTGTAGACTCATTGTTCCGTTTGCATACAGGCTGCCTGTCACTGATGCAGCATCCTTCTGCCAGCTATTTGAGCATCTTGGTAAGGGTTCCTTCTTTCACATTGGTGCTAATTTTTACCTGGGCTTATATGGGAAGTCTAGTATTACTATAAAGCTAAGACAAAGGAGGAACTCTAGTGTTGAAAGCAGCAGAAAGCAAGATCTTGGATAGTTCCAAGTGAATCCTATGGGCTAAAACAGCAGGAGCATATTATTTCTGGGATGCTTGAAAATAGGGCTAAATAACTTGGAACGCTCAAAAATGGTGCTCAGCTACAACTCTCAAAATCTCTCATCACTGGCCATGAAGTTTGGGATTCCTGAGACTTGAAACTGAACAACAGATTTTGTCAGCTTGATCCAATGGTTAAGGCACCAGGCTAGAAAATAGGAGACCGTGGGTTCAAGTCCCACCTTTATTTCATTTCATTTCATTTCACTTCACTTCAATTTACTTTACTTTTTATATTATTTTATTTATTTTATTTATTTTTTGGTCAAACATGTACAAGATAGCAGGTATGAATGAAGGAAACAGATACAACCAAGTGGGACTACGACAGGGACAATAGGCATGCTGGTGTGCTTATGCATTCTCTCTTAACGACCCTCTTAGGAATGAGGCAAGGTAAGGGGTGGGCTACTGCCAGGACGGGGGGGGGGGGATGCAGTGGGGTAGTGAAAATGGAACTCCACCCCAGAACACACAATTTGCACTGAAAGACGTTGAAAGAAAATGCAGGGCGTCCTGCATAAGCCACGCCCACAGTGTGGTAGTAAAAATGTTGGTAGCCCTTCACTGGGCATGGTCCGCAGTAGACAGTTTAAGGTTGAAGCTGTGAGGATGTAACAATGGAGTTGTGTAGTGCATTCCAGGTGTTGCTGAAGTCATATTTTCTGCAATCGAGTTTGGAGCAGTTTATCTTGAGTTTGTATTGATTACTTGCCCATATATTATTGAGATTGAAGCTGAAGAAGTTGTTGACGGGTAAGACATTGTAGCCGACAATTTCGTATACTACAGTAATCCCTCGCTACTTCACGGTTCATCTTTCGCGGATTCGCTACTTCACAGGTTTTCAAAGGGGCCTTAAATCCATTAAATGCATTGAAAATTTTAAATCCATTAAAAATTCATAAAATTCTTCTACAGTACTACTGTACTCTATTAAAGAAACTGGTAGGATATCACATGTAGTTCCAGCTGAGAAACATTACAGAATGACTGTTTAAATGCAAAGGGTGGGTTTTAAAAGTCCAAATACTCATTAAATACATAAAAAAATATCTTTCCTCTACTTCACAGAAATTCGTTTTTCACAGGTGGTCTTGGAACACATCCCCTGCAAAAAACAAAGGATTATCTCAGGGACCGCCTTCTGCTGCACAAATCCCAGCGACCAGTAAGGTCCCACAGAATGGGCCTTCTCTCGGTCCCGGAGAAGTCGTTTGGAGGGGCCCAGGGGAAGAGCCTTCTCTGTGGCGGCCCCAGCCCTCTGGAACCAACTCCCACCCTCCTCGCCTTTCGTAAGCTCCTTAAAACCCACCTCTGCCGTCAGGCATGGGGGAACTGAGATACTCTTTCCCCCTAGGCATTTACAATTTATGCATGGTATGTTTGCTTGTAGGTATGATTGGTTTTAAAATAAGGGTTTTTTAGTTGTTGTAGTATTGGATTTACATGCTGTTTTAATTATTGTTGTTAGCCGCCCCGAGTCCACGGAGAGGGGAGGGATACAAATCCAATAAATTAAATAAGTAAGTAAGTAAGTAAGTAAGTAAGTAAGTAAGTAAGTAAGTAAGTAAGTAAACAAACAAACAAACAAACAAACAAACAAATAAATAAATCACTGTATGCTTAGATCAGACCACAGGCAGTGCAGTTCCAGATTGTCCAAGCCTAAAATGTAGGGCAATGCACCATGGGACAATTCAACAATTATATTTTAATTATTTAAAATAATTTAATTTTTTTTTAAAAAAAATGTCATTCTCATTTTATTTTGTCTCTCCTTTTGCATCCTTTCTATAATTATTCTATTCCGCCGTTTCTTTGACATTATGTAACTTTTGTCCTGGGGTGAGTTGTCCACAGTGAGTTATCCTAGACCCCTCTTTGTATGTATTTTCTTGACGGGCTTTTTATTTGACTTTTTATTATTATATTCATTTTACATTATTTATAGAGCATTGCCTTTGGGGTGACTTCAAAATAGAAATGTTTCTCAAGTGAGGGTGGGTTTTTTTTCATACATTCATTCATTCATCACCAGTTTTTTTATGCTCAGGTGAACTCGCCTATTCCCTCTACTGGAAAACAGCTATTCTATACTAAGACAAAACCCAACAGTGACCCCAATTACAATCCAATTAAAATTAATCACATACATTATATTATAATAACTGGGCTTATATAGCAATTAAATTTCTCTACAGATGGGGGTTTAAACGGAACTGAATTCAGAGTATTTTATCATCTTATTTTCTCCTTTTTGTCAAAACATGAAGGCATACAGTGCTGAGACAACCTTTCTAAGTTGGTTTTGGGGTTTTGAGCATGCTGAGATCTATGTGATTGAAATAAAATATTCTTGACATCAAAGGTGCATTTTTTCCTGCTTTGCAGACTAGGCAGTGCAGGGAAATGCACAATAATAACCTCCCTAATTTCAACTGCAATTTCCAACTGAATTTTCACTTCCATTCTCTTTTTCCCCACTCTCCAATTGCTTCTGTTCCTTTTCTTGGTTCTGCCCCCATGAGACTAAGATCAGAACAGGTTACCGGCTTAATCTGTTTGTTTCCTTAGGTATTTAACCATCTGTTTTGGAACTGATATAATACTGACCTTATTGAACTGCTACTTAGAAGGAAATGGTAGATTAATTGATTAAGGCAAGCTTAAACGGAGTATTTCCTAATGTGCACATTTGTCTTTTACATTTCAGCTTAGTGCTTAGGAAATCATAGCCAGGAATGCTTCTCCCATTAAGCTACCATTATAGGCCTTCACCATTATAGAAAATATATAAAAATCTTCTAGGGAAGGACAGAATGTCATTCTTTATATACAGTCTACCTAAGAACGCCTCTACTTACTAACTTTTCTAGATAAGAATTGGGTGTTCAAGATTTTTTTGCCTCTTCTCAAGAACCATTTTCCACTTACAAACCCGAGCCTCCGAAACTGTAACCGGAAAAGGCAGGGAGAAGCCTCCGTGGGGCCTCTCTAGGAATCTCCTGAGGGGAAACAGGGCTGGAAAAGGTGGGGAGAAGCCTCCATGGGGCCTCTCTAGGAATCTCCTGGGAGGAAACAGGGCCAGAAAAGATGGGGAGAAGCCTCCATAGGGCCTCTCTAGGAATCTCCTGGGAGGAACAGGGCTGGAAAAGGCAGGGAGAAGCCTCCGTGGGGCCTCTCTAGGAATCTCCTGGGAGGAAACAGGGCTGGAAAAGGTGGGGAGAAGCCTCCATGCAGCCTCTCTAGGAATCTCCTGGGAGGAACAGGGCTGGAAAAGGCAGGGAGAAGCCTCCGTGGGGCCTCTCTAGGAATCTCCTTGGAGGAAACAGGGCCGGAAAAGGTGGGGAGAAGCCTCCATGCGGCCTCTCTAGGAATCTCCTGGGAGGAAACAGGGCCGGAAAAGGTGGGGAGAAGCCTCCATGGGGCCTCTCTAGGAATCTCCTGGGAGGAAACAGGGCCGGAAAAGGTGGGGAGAAGCCTCCATGGGGCCTCTCTAGGAATCTCCTGGGAGGAAACAGGGCCAGAAAAGGTGGGGAGAAGCCTCCATAGGGCCTCTCTAGGAATCTCCTGGGAGGAAACAGGGCCGGAAAAGGTGGGGAGAAGCCTCCATGGGGCCTCTCTAGGAATCTCCTGGGAGGAAACAGGGCCTCCACCTTCCCTGTGGTTGCCCCAATCATATGCATTATTTGCTTTTACATTGATTTCTATAAGAAAAATTGCTTCTACTTACAAACTTTTCTACTTAAGAACCTGGTCACAGAACGAATTAATTTGTAAGTGGTCGAGGTACCACTGTATACGTATAAACATCATGATGCAAACTGGTGGGGAAGGTTAAGTAGAACACCATCCTGCTATACATGCATGTATTTATAAATCATATTTATATGGCCATCTATCTAAAGGAATGTGATTCTGGGCAATATATAATAAAATAATAAAATAGAAATATTTAAACAGAATATTATTAAGAACAGTGAGGTTATTAAAAATAGCTAAGTAAGAGCATTAAAGTAAGAGCCACCTCAAGAGATCATCCTCCCCCTCTTAAAGAGCTTAGCATTGAGTATAAACCACCAGGCTACAACAGTTTGTTCAACAGACCGTGGTTCAACACATCTTGTGAATACAGTACTTTGGTGTTAATAACAACATCATTAGCAATGGCAATATAAGTTGAGCGTTTTTAACCTATATCATTCCCAGTATTAGTTATCTGCCTGGCTTGAAGGAGTATCTATTGGCAGCAAACACTATGCAACTGTTGCATTGACTCTAATGGTGATTAAATTAATTCCCTTTTTGATCCAGTATAAATAGCTACAGATGCCAAACAAACGTGGAGCAGGTAATAATTAAAGGCTTCAGCTTAATTTGCGTTGAGATTTTTTGTCGCGCATATTATTTTTTTTCCAGGATATTTTGAATCTGGCTTTGCTGCAAACCATTAATCTCTTTTGTCTCCCTCCACTCATTTAAATCTTTGTAGCTTAATAAGGTCTAATGGGACTTGTTAGGTAGGGATTTATTTGTTCTCTTTGTTAAAGAAAAACACTAATCCTCGGTTAAAATGTGTGTGGCAAATTGCTAACCTTCTTCATAATATTTAATGCAGGCATCAAAAGAGAACTGATAAAAAAGTTGATCCATGATTTTGGAGAGAGTATTGCATGCACCAAGTGGGTCTGACCTGATGTTTTCCAGATGTGCTTGTATCTGGCCAGCAATGGTCACTATGTCCTAATCAATAAGGCCAGATAGGGAAGTTGAAGCGTAACATCTAAAAGGCATCAGATTGAATTAGAATATAGAATAACAGAGTTGGAAGGGATCTTGGAGGTCTTGTAGTCCAACCCCCTGCTTAGCCAGGAAATCCTACACTGCTTCGTAACAAATGGTTTATTTTTCTTTATTTTATTTGTCAAGTATGTATTTGTAATATACATAGATATAACATTGCTTATATACAAAAGATGGATACTGATAAGAGGAAATATTAGGACAGGCACAGTAGGCACCCCGGTACATTTATGCATGCCCCTTACTGACCTCTTAGGAATTGGATGAAATCAATCTAAGGGTAAAGTTTTGGGGATTTTGTGATAAAATCACAGAGTCAGGTAGTGAGTTCCAGTCATTAACCACTGTTGCTAAAGTTGTATTTTCTACAGTCAGGTTCCGGGTGAGTCACTTTGAGTTTGTATCGCAACCAACTTTCATACCTAAAGTGGGATTAGAATTCACAGTATTCTGGTTTTTAGCCTAGTGCCATTAAATCCAGCCTGTTTGCTTAACCTGGGAAATCTGGTATTAGTAGTCTTGCATATCTCATGGACATAAACTTAAAGAAGGTTATTTTAAATGAAATTTAAAATAATGGCAGGAATGCCAAATATTATTATTATTATTATTATTATTATTATTATTATTATTTATTAGATTTGTATGCCGCCCCTCTCTGAAGACTCGGGGCAGCTCACAACAGTAATAAGAAACAGTGTAACAATGGGACAAATCTAATAATAAAAATATATAAAAACCCCAACAATTTAAAAACCATACAGCACATACATACCAAACATGAAATATAAAAAGCCTGGGGGAGATGTCTTAGTATCCCTCATGCCTGGTGATACAGGTGGGTCTTGAGTAACTTGCGAAAGACAAGGAGGGTGGGGGCCGTTCTAATCTCCGGGGGGAGTTGGTTCCAGAGGGCCGGGGCCACCACAGAGAAGGCTCTTCCCCTGCAGCCCGCCAAACGACATTGTTTGGTCGATGGGACCCGGAGGGACCTTTGCCTTGTAAGGCAGAGAATTATCCTCTAGGCTATAGTATCCAATCCCTTCAGCTCTGCAAATATATATATATTTGTAGAAATATTTGGCACAAGTTGAGGAGGAAAATTCCCAGCCTCCCATTCAGATAAAGGCTTGTTTCATTTTGGTAGTGTGCTTTCCAATAATACAGTTGTCCTGAGAGTTACCATTCAGAGCAGACATATAACTTGAATAAATATTTCTCATTTCCTTCCAGCACATTATGTTTATGGTAATATTCGGCTTTAAACCTGGACATATATTTCTCCCGTTTATTATGCAAGCTCTCAAGGGCATCTTAGAATCATGAATTAAAGTAGAAGGTCTAATTAGACCCTGTTTTTGAGGCTAAATATTACTTGGCTGATGGTAAGAATGAGAGAGAGAAGCTTTTCAACTTGTTTTGGCCCACCATATTAAATCAGTGGCTATTTTACAAAGACTGCCGTAGCCAATGCCAACCATTTTTCTGTTAGCATCCATATTTTTTTCAAATCCCCTTTTGTAGCAGAAAAATGTTAAAAGACCAACTGGAATGCAAATGTGTTATTTGCACATTTAACATTTTCCTCCCTTTAATGCACAAATCTATTAATCACATCCAAATGATCAAATAGTAAACTATATTCCAAGTGAAAAATATGGATTTTCATTAACTGTGGTCTAGGATCCTCCAGATTTATTTATTTCTTTTATTTATTAAAGTTGGAAGGGACCTTGCAGGTCATCTAGTCCAACCCCCTGCTCGTGCGGGAGACCCTACACCATCACAGACAAATGGCAGTCCATCCCAGACAGTTATTTGGTCAACTGCTTCTGATTTGTCAGTTTTATCTAAAATATATTTCCATTGGGTTTATGTGTTTCCTTGGAACAGATTTCAGCTACAGCTAACCCCATCAGCTAGGGCACACATCTGTACAATATGAATGACACTCTAAAAATCCATAAGCACTTGATGGGATTCAAAATAGGCCAGCAGTCAACTACTGGAAGAAAAAGAGAAAGGTTTGAGAGTTAGAAACATAGGAAGATGTGGAATCAATCTGTAAAATGGTATTGTTAAAAACAGGAACCATATGAACTGAACTAAGTGCAAAAACCTATTCAAATTGTTTGTTTCTTTTCTAAGTCAAGTGGCCTGTTGTATCAACTCATGATAGTCCTTTTGAATTAGGCGGCCAAATAAATCAAAAGACAAAGTCAGTTTGGAATAGAATAGAATAGAATACAATTCTTTATTGGCCAAGTGTGATTGGACACACAAGGAATTTGTCTTGGTGCATATGCTCTCAGTGTACATAAAAGAAGATATAGATTTATCAAGAATCATGTTGAAAAATACTTAATGATTGTTATGGGGTCAAAAAAGCAATGAAGAAGCAATCAATACAGTGATCCCCCGATTATCGCGAGGGTTCCGTTCCAAGACCCGTCGCAATAATCGATAACTCGCGATGTAGCGGCACGGAAGTAAAAACACCATCTGCGCATGCGCGCCCCCTTTTTCCATGGCCGCACATGCGCAGATGGTGGAGTTTGCGTGTGGGCGGCGGGGAAGACCCCTTCGGCCGCCCAACAGCTGATCTGCTCCGCAGCGCGGCAGCAGCGAGGAGCCGAAGATGGGGTTTCCCCATTGCCCAGGCAACGGGGAAACCCCATCTTCGGCTCCTCGCTGCTGCCGCGCTGCGGAGCAGATCAGCTGTTGGGCGCCGCCCAGGCAAAGGGGAAACCCCAAGATCGCTTGCCGCTTGCCCGTTCGCCCCGCCCGCCCGGCTGCTCGCTTGCCGCTCACTTGCCGCTTGCTTGCAGCGCGGCAGCAGCGAGGAGCCGAAGATGGGGTTTCCCCATTGCCCAGGCAAAGGGGAAACCCCAAGATCGCTTGCCGCTTGCCCGTTCGCCCGCCCCCGCCCGGCTGCTCGCTTGCCGCTCGCAACGGGGAAACCCCATCTTCGGCTCCTCGCTGCTGCCGCGCTGCCGAGCAGATCAGCTGGTGGGCGGCCGAAGGAATCTTCCCTGGGTGCCACCCGCCGCTCGAGAGCAAGAGGGGGAGAGATAGAGAAAGAGAGAGAAGGAAAGAAAGAGATGAGAGAGGGAGGAAGAGAGTGTGAGAGAGGAAGAAGCAAGATAGAGAAAGAGAGAGAGAAAGAAAGATGAGAAAGGAAGGGAGTGACGTCATCGGGTGGAAAAATCGCGATATAGTGATTCGCAATGATCGGGATCGCGAAACTCGGGGGATCACTATATTAATAAATCTTAGGATACAAGCAATAAGTTACAGCCATACAGTCCTAAGCGGGAGGAAAAGGATGATAGGAATGATGAGAAAAAATTAGTAGAAATAGAAGCACAGACAGTAAAAAGTTTGACAGTGTTGAGGGAATTATTTGTTTAGTCCAGTGATGGCGTTCGGGGAAAAAACTATCCTTGTGTCTAGTTGTCTTGGCGTGCAGTGCTCTGTAGCAACGTTTTGAGGGTAGGAGTTGAAACAATTTGTGTCTAGGATGCGAGGGGTCAGTAAATATTTTCACTGCCCTCCTTTTGACTCGTGCAGCATAATGATTAAGGCAAGAAGGCTAGAAACCAGAAGATTGTCCGGCCTTAGGCATGAAGTCAACTGGGCGACCTTGAGCCTTAGGGAGCAGGCAATGGCAAATCACCTCAGAAATGTTGGTTAGAAAAGCTGTCCAGGCAATCATCAGAAATCAAAATGGACTGGAAGGAAGGAAGAAGCAAGGAAGGAAGCAAGGAAGGAAGCAAGGAAGGAAGCAAGGAAGCAAGGAAGCAAGGAAGGAAGCAAGGAAACAAACAACTAACTAACTAAACAAACAAACAAACAAACAAACAAATAAATAAATAAATAAATAAATGTAAGAAAGCAAAGCAATGCTTTTTCATCCTAGAGAAGGCTGGTTAAAATACTCTAGGCTCCATAGGGACAGAAGCCACTTCAAATGTCTTAGCTTATCTCCGCATGCCACAAAGCACTATGTCTTGTAAAACAACAAGGGAACTAGGAAGTGTGTATCAATGAGAGGATAATTAGCTAAATGAGAGCATGGAATATTGCAACTGCAGCACAACAGAACGGAATGTTTAAACACTTCCCGCTTTAGAGATGGATAACCTTGGCTTTGGAGCTTCATGCTCTCTTTAGAAATTGTATGTGCTGCTCTTCTGGAAGCCATTAATCCAACTGTTTAACAAAAGAGGAAGGATAAATAGCAGTCGACTTATTAGATGTATAAAGTACATCAAATATAAGAAGAAAAAAGCATACCGGCTTTTAAAAGTCTTTATGTATTTATCTCTCTCAGTAGTCATATTTTTATAACTTTAACGGCAAATGACAATATTTTAAATATCCAAATTCAATATTTCTATTTTAGCCATATTAAAAAGGGTGGCTGCCTTTGAATAAATCTGTCTTCAAAATACTATTGTTATGTGTACTTTTTGTAAAGCAATTTCCATACTTTTAAATACCTCCCCAGTTACAATTACAGCTACCAATTCAATTAAAAAATGGTAATTTTCCATACGACAGATGTGAAAAAGTATTAAGTACACAACTCAATAATATTAACAATGCCTCTCTGTTTATATGAGGATTTACAAGAGCACAGATGACTTACAAGAATAAATATTTAATTGTATTTGTAATTAAATTTAAATGTAAATGAAATGGAACCAATTTTAGTTCTGTCCTAGCATGTCTTATTCCTTGTTTTACAGTACAATTCCTGCCACAACTGTTTTATTTATTTATTTTTTAATGGCCAGAAACATTTTCAAACTCTAGCAGAAGGAGGTTTTTAAGTCTGTTGGATCAAGTGCTGAGCATAGTATAAGAACAGGGCAAGGCCAGATAAAAGAGCTGAGTCAGAGTCCGAGAAATTAAGTAAAAATAGAGGCATTAATAGACTTTATTGCAGGGGTGGATTCTGGTTTTCTTTGCTTCCTTGTTAAAAAGGAGTTTATTGAGTTTAAATAGCTAAAAAGGGTGGGGAAGGGTAATAGGAATAAAGGGGAGGGGAAAGAAAAGCATTACGTAATAAAAAGAACAGATCTTAAACTATACATAAAATAATGGCTTTCTTTGCTTCCAGTTCACTCATTGGTGTACCACGCAGGTCCGCAATGCTAAAAAAAGCTGTTGCACATGCGCAGAAGCAAAAAACAAGATGGCGGCATCTATGGCACCACCGAAAGAACCAGTTTGGGAGCATGGTAGATCTGGGTCACCAAATTACTACTGGTTCTACAACTTTTATTGAAATGTTGATGTTGTGGTTAGCTCTGGCCCAACTCCTGCCCCAAGGACTGTGGATGTGGGGGAGACATCCACATGCTGCAGGCCTCTTTTGCCCCTGGTGGAATCTGCTGATGAAGGCTCCCCTGACCAAGAAGACATGAGTGACAGGGAGGAGGAGAGTGTGGCAGACAGCTCAGAAGGAGATCAATTATCTAGCTCCTCCTTGGATTCAGAACAAGAGTTAATGACACAGCCACGCATGCGGAGAGCGATGCATAGACAACAACAACTGAGAGATTATTATCAATGAAAATGAGGCCACCTGTGGTTGGGTGGGGCTGTGGTACTTAGTGAGGCTGCTATAAATAGCAGCCTGTGGGTTTGGCCATTGTGGAGGATTATCTGATCATTGTGTTTCGTGACTGCTTTACTGACTTTGACCTTTTGTGTGCTGATTTTTCCCCGCTTTGAAACTAAACCAGGGCAAAGTGTGTTTCACTTTGTGAAAGAAGAAGGACTGTGAATTGCCTCACAGCTGCAAGCTAAGTATCACAGAACTGATAAGGGACTTGTACAAATTACCAGTTTGTTTGGAGACAAGTGCTCTTTGCTATACCAAAAGAGGGCTTGGTTTAAGCGAATTTTCATTATAAAGAACATTGTTTTGAATTTTCAAACGTGTGTGTGTCTGAAATTTGTACCTGTGAATTTTTGGGAGGAGTCTACCAGAGAGCCCGACAGAACAGTTGAGAAATCCTGCAGCGAAATCTACATACATTAAGGGAACCATGAAAAACAGAATCATAGGAGCACACTAAGGGTGGTGTATAGTAATTACTACAGCATGTATTAAATAATTTAACCTTCAGGACTTTCTAGATCGCTAAGATACATAATTATATGCATATAAATGTCCACTGTCGTCCTCAATACTCTACTGCTACTTGTAAAACTAATACTACTGTTGCTACCTGGGGTGGCTTCCTCCCAGTTTAAACCGGTTTGCTCGAATCGGTAGCAAACTGCTGGTGACATCACTATGATGTCACAGAACTGGTTCTATCAGTGCCAGTCCATGGATGACGCCATCT
This sequence comes from Erythrolamprus reginae, assembly GCF_031021105.1. NCBI lineage: Eukaryota > Metazoa > Chordata > Lepidosauria > Squamata > Dipsadidae > Erythrolamprus > Erythrolamprus reginae. The sequence goes on from NC_091952.1 coordinate 227,453,949, forward strand.
CTTTTTTGAATTATTTGGGGGGGGGGATTTTTCTGGTTTTTTTCTCTGCACAGAAGCCAAGTCCCCGTCACTGCACATGTGTCGCCATCTTGTTTTCAGTTTTTTTGGGAGGGATTTATTTTGGTATTGTGCATGCTTGCACATACACACAGTGTGTGTGTGCCCACACGATATGTGAGAAAGTGAACCAGCAGCGAGGTAAGTTAGAACCCACCCCTGTTTGCTACTGGATGAAATCTTTCTTTGTCTGGAACCTCAGCTTCAGAGCTGAGGTTCCAGAGCTTAATACTTTAGATGCTCTGTAGTATTAAGTGCAGTTTAGACTACAGTAGTGTGCCTAGAGTGACCAAGTTTGAACTTAATGAATGCATACATTTAACCTTGAAGACTAAAAACAAATTCAGAACGCATCTGTCAGATTATAAATTGGAACAGGTGGCTAGATAAACAATGTACCATTAATTAAAAAGAAGAAAAAGAAAGCAACAGTTCTTGTAACCCCCCCCCCCCCAATCCCTCCAGAAACCCAGGGTCAAATCAGAAAGGAAAACACCAATTCCATAAAGATACTTGCTATCAGGGGTGGGCCACGAGCTGGAACGGGGGGAATGCTGTCCCAGTGGCGGAAATGGAGCATGTAGCCTCTCTCCATTGCTGCTGAGCATGCATGTGCTGTGCGCACACAACCGGCACAATTCTGATAAAAATTACCGGGTGTTGTGGTTAGCTCTGGCCCAGCTCCTGCCCCAAGGACTGTGGATGTGGGGGAGACATCCACATGCTGCAGGCCTGTTTTGCCCCTGGTGGAATCTGCTGATGAAGGCTCCCCTGACCAAGAAGACATGAGTGACAGGGAGGAGGAGAGTGTGGCAGACAGCTCAGAAGGAGATCAATTATCTAGCTCCTCCTTGGATTCAGAACAAGAGTTAATGATACAGCCACGCATGCGGAGAGCGATGCATAGGCAACAACAACTGAGAGATTATTATCAAAGAAAATGAGGCCACCTGTGGTTGGGTGGGGCTGTGGTCATTAGTGAGGCTGCTATAAATAGCAGCATGTGAGTTTGGCCTTTGTGGAGGATTATCTGATTGTTGTGTTTCATGACTGGTTTATTGACTTTGACTTTTTGTGTGCTGATTTTTCCCCTCTTTGAAACTAAACCAGAGCAAAGTGTGTTTCACTGTGTGAAAGAAGAAGGACTGTGAATTGCCTCACAGCTGCAAGCTAAGTATCACAGAACTGATAAGGGACTTGTACAAATTACCAGTTTGTTTGGAGACAGTGCTCTTTGCTATACCAAAAGAGGGCTTAGTTTAAGTGAATTTCCATTATAAAGAACATTGTTTTGAATTTTCAAACGTGTGTGGGTCTGAAATTTGTACCTGTGAATTTTTGGGAGGAGTCTACCAGAGAGCCTGACAGAACACCGGGTTTTCTGCATGCGCAGAAGCAAAGAATTTGGCAATTTTTGCCCAAATCTTGCTGCCGCGAGGATGCCCGCATGAGATTTCGGCTGCTGCACATGTGCAGCAGCCGAATCTTGCTGCGGCGCCTAGAGTGGCAGCTGGGCCCAATATCAACAAAGGCATTCCCGAGCTTCATCCGCGTGGCCTGCTTTCTTCCCTCCTGCACCGCAGGCATCTCTTGGCGCACATGGGAGAACACAGAGCAGGAGATCGCAGAAGAGCAAGGTAAGGGCCGGGTGGGCCATTTGTGGCATGGCGGGCAGTGGCGCTGTGAAGGGGCGAGCAGACAGTACTGCCGCTCACGGTGGAGCTGTCAGGCCACTCATGATAGTGCTGCCATGAGCGGACCTCTGCAGGCGAGTGGACGGGAGCAGAGTCAGAGCAGGCCTTACCTTGTTTTGTCCGGTTTCCGGGTCTTTTTGCTTCCTCACACAAGATTCGGCTTCTGTGCATATTAGTTCTTCATTTTTTGTAATGCACTGTGTACTGCCTTTCCTGTCTGGCTATCAATGGAAACGCATGAAAATAAATCAAATTAATAAATGAATAGGGTCACCTTTCTCACATTAAGCTGCACGCACAGGTACCAGTAGTTGTCTTTAGCATTAGTTCATAAAGGCATGAAATCTAATTCATCAGATGAATTAAAGACCCAATAATAAAGAAGGAAGGAAGCATGCCTGGTTTCACTGAACAAATAACATAGACATGACCTTCACTGCCTTCAGGAGATTAAACGATGCATCTATACATAATATATTTATTCCACTTTCCCCAATGGAGTGGGAGTTCATGTTATTTCCTTTTGCCAAGTCAGCTAAACTAAATATTCTGTTTAAACAAGAATGGTTTTTAAAAACAATTTCAGCATTTTATATGTAGGAGGTGAAGCTCTGGTTCAAAATAGAAGCACATTATTTATTTTTCTGATTAGGCTAACAGTTTTTCTTTGAAACTGCTTACTAAATCTAAATTAGATAATATGAGCATGATCTGGAGATAGATTCTCCCTGAGATATTGGAGGAGGAGATAAGACTGACAGTGCTTATTATAAAGTAAGAAAAAACCAAACACAGGGATATATATTTGTCAGGTAAGGAAGTTTATCCCCCAAAACCTTATGGAAGTTTCTCCCCTAAATAAAAATAAAGAGCTCTTATGAAAACATGCACATGTATTAAACATCTCTGTCATATTAAGAAAGGTGGTGGAGTGGTATTAAATATTGTGATTTATACAGCAGATGGTTGTAAAGTAAAGAATGAGAAAACATACCTATCTTTGGTTCAAGGCCTGTGGTTGATCTATTGTATTTTGGGGAAAGGCGGCTTAGTTTTGTATTGTTTTTAGATTGTTTTAGGGTAGATTATCTGCGTGATAGTCTTCGGAGAGGGTTGGCATACAAATCTAATAAATTATTATTATTATTATTATTATTATCATCATCATCATCATCATCATCATCATCATCTTCATCATCATCATCATTTTGCTTTTCTTGTTTTGTACACATCCACTTGACCAGATATAATCCATTTTACGTAATTAAAAATAAATAAACTTGACCTGTGCTGGAGCTTTAGAACTTAATGTAGATATAATCATCACCAAAACAGTGCTCATCAAACAGCGATTTAAAACAACTCTGTTGATTTTCTTACCAATTGAATTCAGTGTTGTAAACTGAAAGCCAACATTTCAAGGTATCCTATTGTATCATGACTTATGTTTGTAGCATGGAAGAGGAAACCTCCTGTAATATAACAAATACAATAAAGTTTTTTTAAAAAACGCCTCTTATAATATAATACAGTACTTAAAAATTCATTAACTGTTACTAGAGGTAACCACATATCTATTTTAACCTTGAACAAATAAACCACCTCATATTCCTTTTTAAAATTATTTTTAATAATCTTGAACTTTAATCCTTTCGAATAATGTTCTAGAACTTTTTCTTTTTCACAAAATTCTTCAAATTTTAACAAGTCTGCTTTGTAAAGTCAACAAAGGAAAATTATGCAGGTAACTCTTTTTGTCTGTTATTCATATTTCCTTTTTAAGTGTTTAAGACATCAGCCAATTTCCTTTGTATATCCATTGTAGCATCTTTTTCCAAATTATTCTTGTAGGTTTAATTTAAAAAATCCTCTTTCAGATTAGTCAGATTGTCCAGTATCAAGGTTGACTCAGCCTTCCATCCTTCTGAGATGGGTAAAATGAGGACCCAGATTTTTATTTATTTATTTATTTATTTTGTCCAATACACAATGAGGGGTTTAGTGGGTATATATATATATATACACACACATAGTAAAATACATGATGAAGGTTATAGAGGAGATACTCATAGTAAGATATATCTAAGAAAGAATAGAAAAGAATATATAGTAATAGAACATATCAATGAAAGAATAGAAGAAGAGATATAGGAATAGAAGAAAGGTATAGGAGATATAGGAGGGCAATAGGACAGGGGATGGAAGGCACTCTAGTTCACTTGTACTCGCCCCTTACTGACCTCTTAGGAATCTGGATAGGTCAACCGTAGAGAATCTAAAATTGTTGGGGGCAATATGCTTGCTCTCTGTAAACTACTTAGAGAGGGCTGTAAAGCACTGTGAAGCGGTATATAAGTCTAATGCTATTGCTAAGACACAAAATATAATGTCTCATTCAGGAAGTGGGTTCCTCCTGGTTCGGACCGGTTCTATAAAATCAGTAGTAACTTGGCAACGTGGGTCACTGGAACCAGCAGCAACCCAGGCCTGCAACGCCCCGAGCCAGTTCTCTTGGTGGCGACATAGGTGGCGTCATCTTGGTTTTTGCTTCTGTGCATGTACAGCAGCTTTTTAAAAATAGTACTGCACATGCGCAGAGGATCATTCCTGGGAAGTGATGCACACACACGAAATATATAATTCCATCGCAATGTGAACTGGTGGGGAGATAAGTAGAACCCACCCCCAAAGTCTACCACACTCTCCGCCACCTTTGCCCCGAATCACAAATTGAAGGAGGGACAGAAATTATCCAATATATTGAGATCAAGAGAATGTCTCTTCATTAGATGTTTCTCGTTTTTGTACCTGCCAACTAAAAATATACCCCTGATAGACAGAATTAAAATGTAGCAACATGACCGGAACATTTTCTTCCAGTCTTACAACATAGCTGAGATTAAAATGTTGACAGACAGAAAGGCAAGATCAGGAAACCAGGGGAAAACAGGATGGAGCCTAGTTAGATCTATCAAAAAATATGGGGAAAGGATTTCCAGGAATCAGCAACTCTGTGGAGAACATATGTGCTTTCAGTTATCAGATCTTCCAAACCAAGATGTAAATTCTCTATGTTTCCACAGTTACAGTTAGATTTATGTTGGCTGGCTGGTTGGGAATTATCCATTTTGATTAAAGCCCACAGTATTTTCTTTTCATATATATAATGGTTCTTGCCACGAATTAATCTCAGAATACTGTATCACCAAAATGTGCCGAAACCTATCAGGCTTTTAATAACATTCTCCAAAGGAAAGTTATTAAATTAAGAAATGTGCTGAAGACTTCCATCAAGGAACTGAATGACTACAAAACCTTTGAAAGGCTAGTGATGTCCCACTGGAAAACCGTCATGGATCTACTGTTTAGATCCCCTGCAATTTGCATACCGAGCAAATAGATCAACAGATGGTGCTATTAATATGGCTCTGCACTACATCCTACACAATCTGAAGGACACAATCTGAAGTTAGTTGGGGGAAGATCAAAAGCAACATGAGAAAATATTATTTTACTGAAAGAGTAGTAGATCCTTGGAACAAACTTCCAGCAGACGTGGTTGGTAAATCCACAGTCACTGAATTTAAACATGCCTGGGATAAACATATATCCGTTGTAAGATAAAATACAGGAAATAGTATAAGGGCAGACTAGATGGACCATGAGGTCTTTTTCTGTCGTCAGTCTTCTATGTTTCTATGTTTGTACAGCATCTTGAATCTCCAAAAACCTCCTCTTTATAAATTTTAGTTCAGCATTCAACACCATCATACTGGACATTCCTTTAACTAAACTAAATCAACTAGTGATACCTGAACATAGCTGTAAGTGGACCACAAACTTCCTAACAGACAAGAAGCATCAGGCGAAGCTAGGCAAAAATCACATCAGATACCTATACAATTAGCACAGCCCCCCCCACAAGGCTGTGTACTCTCACCACTTCTCTTCTCTCTATATATCAATGACTGCATCTCAAACGATCCATCTGTTAAACTACTGAAGTTTGCAGATGATACAACAGTGATCGGACTCATTCGAGACAATGATGAAACTGCATACAGACGGGAAGTTGAACAAATAACCTCATGGTGGACCGGAACAATCTAGAACTTAACACACTCAAAACTGTAGAAATGATGGTAGAAGTTAGGAGAAACCCTCCCATCCTTCCACCTCTCACAATACTAGACAACACAGTATCACCAGTAGAAACTTTCAAATTTCTAGGTACTATCCAGTGAAGGGCTACCAAACTTTTTACTACCACACTGTGGGCATGGCTTATGCAGCTCACCCTGCATTTTCTTCCATCACTTTTCAGTGCAAATCGGGTGCTCTGAGGTGGAGCTCCATTTTCACTACCCCACTGCATTCCACTCTGTCCTGGCAGGAGCCCACCCCTGGTACAATCATATCTCAAGACCTAAAATGGTCACCTAACATCAAAAACCTCATCAAAAATGCACAACAAAGAATGTTCTTTCTGCGCTAACTCAAGAAGCTCCAACTGCCCAAGGAGCTGCTGATACAGTTCTACAGAGGAATCATTGAGTCTGTCATCTGCACCTCTATAACTGTCGGGTTTGGTTCTGCAACCCAACAAAACCGACACAGAGGATAATGAGAACTGCAGAAAAAACAATTGCTGCCAATCTGCCTTCCATTGAGGACCTGTATACTGCACAAGTCAAAAAGAAGGCTGTGAAATTATTTACTGACTCCATGCATCCTGGACGTAAACTGTTTCAACTCCTACCCTCAAAACCTCACTACAGAGCACTGCACACCAAGACAGCTAGACACAAGAATAGTTTTTCCCCAAATGCCATCACTCTGCTAAACAAATAATTCTCTCAACCCTGTCAAACTATTTACTAAGTATGCACTACTATAACTACCAGTTTTTTTCCATCATTCCTATCACCTACCTCCTCCCACTTATCACTGTACGACTGTAACTTGTTGCTTATGTCCTTAAGATTTTTATCAATATTGATTGTTTCCTCATTGCTTATTTGTACCCTGAGACAATCATTAAGTGTTGTACCTCATGATTCTTGACAAATGTATATTTTCTTTTATGTACACTGAGAGCATATGCACCAAACACAAATTCCTTGTGTGTCCAATCACACCTGGCCAATAAAGAACTCTATCTATTCTATCTCAATGTAGGACAATTCAAGGACCGTTTGCATAAAATAATTTTTAGCTCCTTTCATCAAGACAGTTGCATCATTTTCTTCCTTCATAATATCATTTTCACCTTTTTTTATTTTTCTTTACAATTCTTAACGTGCCTATTTAAAAGTGATACTTGCACCCGAGACCCCTGCAAGGAATTTAACCTATGCCAAATATCTGCTAATAAAAGACCAAGAAATGAAATGGCACAAAGTCAGTTTGAATTTTGTTTCCATATTATCAAGGATAGGAATAGTCCTTCGGGATTGGGTGGCATAGAAGTCAAATAAGCAAGCAAGCAAGCAAGCAAGCAAGCAAGCAAGCAAGCAAGCAAGCAAGCAAGCAAGCAAGCAAGCAAGCAAGCAAGCAAGCAAGCAAGCAAGCAAGCAAGCAAGCAAGCAAGCAAGCAAGCAAGCAAATAAATAATACATACATACATACATACATACATACATACATACATACATACATACATACATACATAATACCCCATGAGCTGTCATAATATTAATAGCATGATCATAGTAAGAATATCCCAACTGCAGTTTATACTATTTTAGTGACAAAAAGAAAATATCTGCGGAGAGGGGCTTCTGCAACACTCCGCGGCCTGCACTGGCTGCCGATTGGTTTCCGGTCACAATTCAAAGTGTTGGTAATGACCTTTAAAGCCCTACATGGCATTGGGCCAGAATACATCCAGAACCGCCTTCTACCCCATGAATCCCAGCGGCCGATAAGGTCCCACAGAGTTGGCCTTCTCTGGGTCCCGTCGATCAAACAATGTCGTTTGGCGGGCCCCAGGGGAAGAGCCTTCTCTGTGGCGGCCCCAGCCCTCTGGAATCAACTCCCCCCAGAGATTAGAACGGCCCCCATCCTACTTGTCTTTCGCAAATTACTGAAGACCCACCTTTGTCGCCAGGCATGGGGGAGTTAGGATATTCCTTCCCCTAGGCCATTACAAGTTATGTATGGTATGTTTGTGTGTATGTTTGGTTTTTATAATAAGGGTTTTTAGTTGTTTTATTAAATTGGATTGTTACATGTTGTTTTTTATCATTGTTGTTAGCCGCCCCAAGTCTGCGGAGAGGGGCGGCATACAAATCCAATAAATAATAATAATAATAATAATAATAATAATAATAATAATAATAATAATAATACAAATCTAATAAATAAATAAAAATAAAAATAAAACATAACCCATTTTCATCCTATCATTTCAGGGGAAAATACTGCTTGATGGGTTTCTAAGCATTTGAGATTTTACAACACCCCCCCAAAAAAGGTGTAGAGAAGTGGGAGGGGCAGAGAACCACACCATTAAGTAATTGTCCTTGAGCATTAGCACCATGGGTGAAGAAAAATTAAAAGGGGGTAGAGGGGAGAAGAAAAAAGAGAGACTGGCATGATTTGGAAGAGTGAATAGGGACAATATTCTTTCTCCCAGGGAAAATCCTTATTGTCCAACAAAACTAAGTGAAGAGTGATAGATTCTCTTTGTTGATATTTTTGCAATATAATACCTCAAAGCATTTTCTCTAAGGAATAAAGGAATTCAAAAAGGAAAAAAGCAACAGAAAGAGACTTCTGAAAGAGATGTAGATAAAGAAAACTGTTACATGAATAAAACTCTATATAAGGTCTGGAGAGATTTATTGGGTAAACTACCTGTAAAAGAGATACTATAAAATAATCCTTGTGAAGTATTTCTACATAGAGTACGTAGCTGAATTTGGGAATTCACTATAGTAGGAGTCAGTAATGACTACCAATTTGGCTGTGCCAAAAGGAGGTTTGACAACTTGATGGAGAATAATAATCATCATGGGTATTGATTTTATTTATTTATTTATTTATTATTTGGATTTGTATGCCGCCCCTCTCCGAAGACTCGGGGCGGCTCACAACAAGTGAAAAACAATCCAATACAATCCAATTAATTAAAATATTATAAGTTTAAGAAAATCCCCTATACTAACATACACACATACAGGCATACCATATATAACTTCAACGTGCCCAGGGGGAGATGTTTAGTTTCCCCATGCCTGACGGCAAAGGTGGGTTTTGAGGAGTTTACGGAAGGCAGGAAGAGTAGGGGCAGTTCTGATCTCCGGGGGGAGTTGGTTCCAGAGGGCCGGTGCCGCCACAGAGAAGGCTCTCCCCCTGGGGCCCGCCAACCGGCATTGTTTAGTTGACGGGACCCGGAGGAGGCCCACTCTGTGGGACCGAATCGGTCGCTGGGATTCGTGCGGCAGAAGGCGGTCTCGGAGATATTCTGGTCCAGTGCCATGAAGGGCTTTAAAGGTCATAACCAACACTTTGAATTGTGACCGGAAACTGATCGGCAGCCAATGCAGACTGCGGAGTGATGGTGAAACATGGGCATACCATGACTGCTCTCGCAGCTGCATTCTGCACGATCTGAAGTTTCCGAACACTTTTCAAAGGTAGCCCCATGTAGAGAGCATTACAGTAGTCGAACCTCGAGGTGATGAGGGCATGAGTGACTGTGAGTAATGAGTCCCGGTCCAGATAGGGCCGCAACTGGTGCACCAGGCGAACCTGGGCAAACGCCCCCCTCGCCACAGCTGAAAGGTGGTTCTCTAATGTGAGCTGTGGATCGAGGAGGACGCCCAAGTTGCGGACCCTCTCTGAGGGGGTCAATGATTCCCCCCCAGGATTACTGTTGGTACCATTTACTCTATACTTCTCCCAGTTATTGGAAAGGAAAACATCACACATTAGTATCTTGCTCCTGAGCTTTTCATAGGCTCTGATTAACCAATGGGAAGCGAAATCTACTGGATAAGGTACCTTTTTATAGTCTTAAATTTCATAAGTATTTGATGTTTGCAAGTTCCACCAGCATTTCCTCAAAAGAACATTCCATTTCTACATAGATTGTTACGTCACAAATCTTGTTGCCTTCTTTACAACTGTGGGGAAAAAACCTATTATACTTATTTCCCTAACATGGAGAGCTTTCATGAATGGGATTAGATTAGATTAGATTTAGATTTAATTGGATTTGTATTCTTCCGAGGACTCGGGGTGGATCACAGCATATACAAAAAACAGAAAACTGTAATAAACAATTCAATTAATAATACATTAAAAACAATCCTTAAAATTCTAATTTAAAAAGCTATCATTACAACTGTATGGGATGTATGGGATGGAAAGAATCCTGGTGGTCAAAAGTGATTTTCAAAGAGAGAAAATGGAGGCAAAGGGTTACATGTACATATTTTATATTTACACATCTTTTTGCCCCATTTAATGGGAGAATAACTTTGAAAGACAGGAGGAAGAGCCACAGCATAAAGTTGCAATACAAAGGAAAGTCACTGTTACGTATGGCTGTATGTGACCCAGATTTGCATAGCTGCTGCTGATTGGTTCATCCAGCGGCAGGAAGATTAAACAACTGTCAGTAACGAGCTGGCTACAGGGAAGCCCTTAAAAGTGGCTTCCCTGCAGCCTGCCAGCATTCTGTATTGCTTTCTGATTGAGAGAAATAAAAGGTACTGAATTGTTCCTACGTCTCACCTTTTTAGTCCTGTGCAATCTATCAGTCACTGACATCATTGAAAGGCATGGTGGTATGATTTAATTTAATCCTGTGTTTCTCAGTCTTTTTATTTATTTTATTCAATTAATAAGACCCCAGGGTAGCAGGAAATTCTTTCTGGGTTCCATAACTGGACTGACGCTAGTTGAAACCCATTGAAACTAATACTGTTCTCACTGTTTCTTCTTTATAAATATAGATTTTACAAACAGAGAACAGCTAGAGAGATATGAATGTAAGTTTTGTGTTTTTTGTTTTTAGAAAAGTTACAGATGCTGATATTATTTTTCTTCTGTTTTCAGAAACAAAATGGTGTTTATCACCAAGTAAGACATATGAGGTTTAACTGCTACACATTATCTCCCCCGCCCTGCCACCATGTTGCAAAAGGAAAATTATATTAATCACAGGATTTAAAATTAGTGTCATTACAGCCTGGCATTGGCATATGTCTGATTCCTTTGCCCTTCATTTCTTTCCACTGCTAAAACAGGGAAAATAACATTTGGTTGTACTAGAAATTGTTCAGTACATGAAGTTGCTCACATGGTTTGGTTGTCAGATGTTACATAAATGCAAAAAAAGGGTACTCTTAATATCATAGAAACATAGAAGACTGACGGCAGAAAAAGACCTCATGGTCCATCTAGTCTGCCCTTATACTATTTCCTGTATTTTATCTTACAATGGATATATGTTTATCCCAGGCATGTTTAAATTCAGTTACTGTGGATTTACCAACCACGTCTTCTGGAAGTTTGTTCCAAGGATCTACTACTCTTTCAGTAAAATAATATTTTCTCACGTTGCTTTTGATCTTTCCCCCAACTAACTTCAGATTGTGTCCCCTTGTTCTTATATTCACTTTCCTATTAAAAACACTTCCCTCCTGAACCTTATTTAACCCTTTAACATATTTAAATATTTCAATCATGTCCCCCCTTTCCCTTCTGCCCTTCAGATTGAGTTCATTAAGTCTTTCCTGATACGTTTTATGCTTAAGACCTTCCACCATTCTTGTAGCCCGTCTTTGGACCCATTCAATTTTGTCAATATCCTACATAAAAGACATATTTCCTAGGTCTCATTAGATGAAAACCCTTAAGGACCAGGACCTGTGTGTGTGTGTGTGTGTTTGTGTGTGTGTGTGTGTGTGTGTGTGTGTGTCCATGTGTGTAAATATATACTGCATATAGTTTATTTATCTGTTGGAAGTTGCTTCACACTCTCTTGCAGATACAATGGTAGACTTTATCCTGACTTAGTGTAAAAAAGAGTGCTCCAGGTGGCTTACAATGAAATCTAATTATACTTAAAATATTAAACCTCAGAAACTCAAAATCAATAAGACTGTCAGCCCTCCCAGGTAAGTCAGACAGAATACATGACTACACAAGGTAAATCTACTTTACTGTAAAGCTGCATTAATAGACTCCCACAAGTCTAAAGGTATAAACTTCCCATTGCTACTTTTAAACATCTGATTAATTACGGCAGGTCTTTCCCAAGTTTCTTTCTCATTCAATAACTTTCATCTCCAACCTTGCTTGTCTGATTGTCCCCAAGTCACGATCTCTTTTCTTCAGCTTTACCAAGATGGCATTGGAGGGTAGGTGACAAACAGAATCCAATAGCATTTAGCATTTAAATTTATATACCGTTTCACAGTGTTTTACAGCCCTTTCTAAGTGGTTTACCGAGAGTAAGCAAATTGCCTCCAACAATCTGGGTCCTCATTTTACCGACCTTGGAAGGATGAGTCAATTTTGAGCCTACTGAGATTTGATCTGACAAACTGCTGGCAGACGGTAATCAGCAGAAGTAGCTTGCAGTACTGCACTCTAACCACTGTGCCACTGAGGCTTAATAGCGAATCAGCATGGATATTATAACCCTTTCTGAATGGTCAAATGACAACAACTTTTCTTTGGGAAGACTTGGAAGAAATCATCCAGAACTTCATCTTACAAGGTCCCATTATCTTAAAATCCGGGTGGATTGCTTGGGTCATATTTTATTTTTTTTCCTCCTGCCTTTATTATTTTTATAAATAAGGAAGACAACATATCTAATATTCCTCCCTCCTCCTATTTTCCCTACAAAGACAACTCTGTGAGGAGTTTGGCTTGAGAGAGAGTGACCAGTCCACTCAAATGGCTTTCAGGTCAAGGGTGAGACTAGAATTCACGGGGTCTCTGTTTTTAGCCTGGTACCTTAACCACTATACCCTACAAAAACTGAACTATAGCTTCCATCTTCCCCACTGACCATGTTATCTGAGGTCATCAGGAAGGCCCAAACTTGTAGTTGAACATCTGAGAGGCAGTAATTTTTCTCCATACGACATAGGGTTTTATTTTGATTTGTGTCCAGGCAAAGTTATTTGAACAAGGGAATCAAATTGTAGATATCTGTAGGAAATGGGAATAAGGGGAGAGTGACATCACATTGCTATAACATCATGATATTTATTTATTTATTTATTTATTTATTTATGTTAATTAGTTAGTTAGTCAAGTATGAATTGGTAATATACAAAGACATAACAATGTTCATATACGTGATACTAGTAAGAGAGAAACATTAGGACAGAGGACAGAAGGCATGCTGGTGCACTTATGCATGACCCTTACTGACCTCTTAAGAATCGAGAAAGGTCAACAGTCTAAGGGTAAAGTTTTGAAGGTTAGGTGTTAATACTACAGAGTCAGGTAGTGGTGAGTTCCATGCATTAGCTCCTCTGCTACTAAATCGTATTCCCTGCAGTCGAGTTTGGAGTGGTTTACTTTACGTTTGTACCTGTTGTGTGCTCATGTATTGTTGTGGTTGAAGCTGAAGTAGTCATTGACAGGAAGGACGTTGTAGCAGATGATTTTATGGGCTATGCTTAGGTCGTGTTTAAGGCAATGTAGTTCTAAGCTTTCTAAACCTAGGACTGTACGTCTAGTTGCGTTTATGTCCTTAAATGAGACACCATACTATAAATTTTGGCATTTTGGCATCATCATAGTTAGAAATAAGTGGCTATGAATTAGGTCACTAATCTGGATATAACCTTTTGGAGTAGCTTAAATTTCAAATAACCTTTTCCTCAGAACTACTTGAGATAGACAATTAGGCAAAACAAACCAACAAATGAACAAATAAATAAACACCAGCATTAAACATGTTAAAGTAGGGCAAATGCTATATATGTCTGGTTTCAAATCTTTTGGAAGTGTGCAGTTTTGTAAATGGAATCTTGGACAACAAAAAACCTAGGTATTCAACATTCAAATTCAAGCTACAGTGCTGGATATTTAAACAAAGGATAATCACCTAATCAAGCACAGACTGATGCCCTTTCCAGGATTGAGAACATTTCTCTCTTGTCTGGATTAACCTTTGATTTGTTTGCTCTTATCCTTTTCAGCACCGGCGTTTAGCTGCTGATCTTAAACTCTGACAATTTCCCTTAAGGTAGATGAAAAGGGAAGTTATTGGCGCCAAAATAAAACACGCCAAATGGCTTTCCATCAGCGTTGCCTCATCTTGTTTAGCCTCACAGAAAGTTATCCCTTGTTCGTACTGAGGCAGCCGGTATGTTGTCCTCCAGTCTAGAAAGCAACATAAAGTAGACTTGCTCTCTCTCTCTCTTCGTGATCTGCCTGTACTCTGCTTTGGTGACAAGGCCAGGGAAAGGTTCAATTCTAACAGTTTACTACAGGGCAAATTCAAGTGCAATGATTGATGGGATGGGGGACACATCAATTGCTCCTCCTAAAGCAAGGGTCACCAACCTTTCGGACCTCAGGGACCACTAAATTCATCATTTTAAATCCTGTGGGCCACTAACATGAATATTAAAAACAGATAAATAGTATTTTTTTCCAGTTCCTCCCTCAGCGAAATTGGAAGCTGGGCCCACAACCTCTGCGGCTGGCTTTGAACCCTCTGCACCTGAGGGTATGAATTTGGACCTAAGCCTACTCGTAGAGGGGACAAAGTGAAGGGGGACCGCCAGGAGGATAGAGGGGAGCCACATCTCCCTTCCCTGAACTGGCCAGCCCCTAGCCCAGTGATGGCGAACCTTTTTTCACTCAGGTGCCGAAAGAGTGTGAACATGTGCCATCACGCATGTGTGAATGCCCACACCCATAATTCTATGCCTAGGGAGGGCAAAAACAGTTTCCCCCACCCCCTGGAGGCCCTCTGGAAGCCAGAAAAGGCCCATTTCCCTCCCTGTGGGCCCAGCAGACTCATGTTTCATCCTCCCCAGGCTCCAAAGGCTTCCCTGGAGCCAGGGGAGGGTAGAAACGTCCTCCCCATCTCCACAGAGGATCTCTGGAAGCCAAAAATGCCCTCCCAGAGCCTCTGTGCGAGCCAAAAATCAGCTGGCCGGCACACACATGCACATTGAAACTGAGCTAGGGCAATGGCTGAGCAGAGCTGTGGCAGCAAAAATGGCTGCCATGAAGCTGAAGGAGGACCAGAATTAATAAGACTGAGCAGGAGGAAAAGTGAGTGATTTCCAAACTGGTATAAAATGGATTATTTGATTTTTAAAACAACCCAAAAAACCCCAAGTGGGAGAAATAAGGAAGTTAAAGATTAGTGGCAGGTCAAACATGCTAAAATTGTGTGTGGGGGGGGGACATTTGAAAAGTAGGAGGAAAACAACAAGATTTATTTTTTTTGTAGAAGATTTAAAAGAAGATGCGGTTTTTGAATGATACCCTATTTTGAAGGAAAAAAAACATTGATATTTGAACTGGAAGCTGTCTTTGACTTAATATAAATTGACTATTATATATACTGGATTGATAAATATAACTGAGAGTGCACAGCAATGAAGAGGAATTCCTGATTTGAAGCAGAAAGTGTGTAATTCCTGGAACTTTTTGTTGGACAAATAACGTGGATTAAACTTTGCTTCAAAATGATACCAAGTGGAAATGAAGATGTGGAAAGCATTGTCACGCTGTGGGTTGACAGCCTCCAAAGACATTAAGAAACATCCTGTAGTGAAATGCTTAACTCTGTTTGTTAACGTAGCTCCTCCTTTTCTGTGATGTCATACTGCTTTGCTCACTTCCTTTCTTACACAGGAAGAGACGCTGGCAGCCATCTCTTCTTTCTTAGTTGTTAAGATGTGAAGACATGTTTTCATGCCGCTCCGGCATTAAAACCTTTTTTACTTTTTCTAATAAAAGTTAACTTTGTTCTAAGATGAATGCTTCTTGCTTACCTACATCGACCTCCGGGAAGCCTCACTTCAGCTCTCTCAGTGAGATCCTATTCCCGTCAAGCATAACCCAGGATATTAAGACTACTGTAAACAAGCAGTGCGTGGGAACGAAAGGAATATTTCAAGATACGGATCTTATAGAACTGAAACTGGGAAGACATAATGGAAAAAATAACAAATGCAGTTCAGACAAACAAACAAGGGAAAGTTGGAGAACTTTGGAAGAGTGAAAGAAACAGAGGAAAGAAGAAACAAGCAACAAGAAAAAAACACAACAAAGGGATGATTGAAATATAGAAAATACAGAAAAAGGTAGCAAAGCAGAAGGGGAAAATCTCTGGTAGGGGAAAGATAAGGAACAAAAAGAAAGCTAAAAGGGGAAGGAAAGAAAAAAAATAGAAAAAAAGAAAGCAATATCAGACAACAAAAAGGAAAAAAAGATAGAGACTATAGTAAAAAAAAAGGAGTTAAAGAGAGAAAAGAGAGCTAAAAGAAATATGGGAGTGGCAATAAAAAACATAAAATAACTAAAAATATTTATAAGTAGAATTAAACTGACAAAGCAACAAAGCTTCACATTATTTCTTCAGGCTATTTGCTTCAAATTCCAACTGTGTTTTCATTGTGTTGTGGTGATAACAGAAGCACTAAAAAGAAAGGTTGGCTGCTTGAGCAATATTTTGGCTTTGTTGAACTGATCAAGAAAATATGCTCTTAGATTACTTGTTATTATTGGAGATGGTGATCTTTTCATTTCTGTGAATTGTCTGGGTAAGCTTATAGATCTCTTTTTCAAGCCATGCAGACTTTTAAAATGTCTTCTATATCTTTCTAAAAGCATGCAGTGTATATATACACAGAGAGACACATGCAAACATATAATATTTAAAAGGATAATCACCAATGTAATTTAGCTCCTGATCCCCATTTTTAAAAAAATGAAAAATAGAAATCTATTCACAATGGCCTAAGAATTTGCCATCAGAATACAATAAATATGATTAAAATTAGGTTTTCCGAAATCAAATCCAATGTCTCCTTGAAACGAGCAAAAAAATAAAACAGCAAGATCTTATCTTGCTATTTTGGTCTTCAAGAAAAGATATTTTGCAGATAGAAACAATTAGAGAATTGTTCTATGGGATAAAGGGATGGGGGAAGAGATGGTTCTCTGTTTAGAAAGCAAGAGCTTGGGCTATGACAGATGGTGTTATTCTGGAAAAGAAATTCAGTTTTAATTAAGGTTTTAATAGTGTGAACCAGATGTTCAACATGTACTTTATCTTTGGAAAGAGTTGGGAGAATGCCAGGAAAATACATATACGCCTCACAGGTTTTGCTTCAAGCAGGAATCTCTCCAAAACTATCTGTTGTTATTTATGTGAATGAAAATAACATTCCAGCAAAGTAAAAAAAATACATCACAGTAACTGGATATCCAAATTTTCATGGAAAACATACCAGCATTTGTTATCTAATTATGATCATCTGGCATGAACAAATCTCTACTTAAGGTGAAAATAGTTCAGAAGAAGAGGCAAAAAAATCTTAAGCACCAGGTTCGTATCACAAAAGGTTTGTATGAAGAGGGGTTCGTAAGACGAGGTACCACTGTATAAAGAAAATAGGGGGAGGGGATCTGTCTACTAGATATTCATCTGATTAGCACCCTTAGTCTGTTCACCTTCAGCACATTATTTTATCCTCTGGTTAGGTCTTTTAAAAAAACCTTATTTAGAGAGAGTAACAATGAAAGAGCTTGCAAGCCAGTAAGAGCTGGGAACATCGTTAGAACCTGGATAGGGCTGGAAAGAAACATTCGGAGCAAGTTAAGCAATGAAAAAAACCCCACTGCAAATACCTAGAGCTTGGAAAACATTCTTCACAGAGAGTAACAACGAAAGAGCTTGCAAGCCACTAAGAGCTGGGAAGATCATTAGCACCTGGTTTGGCCTGAAGAAAAAGCTTCTTAAAGAGCTACATTCAGAGGCACCCAAACTTTCACCCTCTTTTAGGGAGGAAAAAGGTATGTCTTATACTCCAAAAATACAGTAATTGTTCTCACTATCAGGAAATTTCTTATTAGTTCTAGGTTGGATTTCTCTTTAATGATCTTTTACCCATTACTTCTTGCCCTTGGGTGCTTTGGAGAAGAGGTTGATTTCTTCTTCTTTGTGACAGTCCCTCAAATTCTAGAAGATTGCTATCATGTCACCTCTAATCATCCTCTTTTTTAGACAAGATATGCCTAGTATCCTCAACCATTTACCATATGGTTTCTCTGTATTCTTCCTAGGATCTCAGCATTTTTTATATCATGGTGATGAGGACAGGACACTGTGTTCCAAGTACAGTGGTACCTCGGTACTCGAACGCTTTGGCTCTCATACATTTCGGATACCGAACAAAATTTTCGGCAACAATTTGCTTCGGTATCTGAACAAAAATTCGGATACCGAACAGCCACAGAAAATTTTGTTTATTATCCGAAATGCTACAAGATCTGAGGGGACGGGGTGAGACGGAATGGGAGTCGGAATCCGACACGCCCATCCTGGCCGCCCACTAAACAGCCTCCCAGTCTCTAGTCTAAGCGCTCCAAGCTGTAGGAAGAGTGGGGGCGGCTGCAATACCGGCAGTTTCAGGGGGGCTCCTTTGCTCAGTGGTTTGTCTTGATCCCTTTAAGCAGCTACACCAACTTTCTCCTTCCCGGCGGCGGCAGCGGCAGCTTTCCTTCGAGCAGCAGCAGCGCCGGGAACATCAGCAGCTTCCCTTTCTCATGTGACGTTCCTGGCGCTGCTGCTGCTTGAAGGAAAGCCGCTGCCGCCGTCGGGAAGGAGAAAGTTGGTGTAGCTGCTTAAAGGGAAGAAGACAAACCACTGAGGAAAGGAGGCCCCCGAAGCTGCTGGTACTGCAGCCGCCCCCACCCTTCCTACAGCTTGGAGTTGAAAGGTGTCAACGTTTTTTTAAGATGTTAAATTCACCTTTTCACCAGGCGTAATGCATGAAAGGGGAGAATGGTTTAAACTGATCATAATGTATTGAATGGTTTAAACTGATCATAATGTTAATTTGTTATTGTTTAAATTAACAAATATATAGTAATTCTATCATTATACATTTTCCTCTTACAGATTTTATTTTGCGTGTGTGCACTAGTTTCAGATGTTTCAAAATATGGATGCAATACCAAAATACATTAAGTACATGTATTAAGTTCTCCCTATAATCTATTGGTTGTTGGGCTTTTGTTTTTCTGCTATTTATCTTTGGAGGAAATGACCAGATTGAGCTGAGGGAGGGGTCAAGCATGTCACCAGTCTGGAGTCTCCTCGTGCCCACAAGAGATCTAAGTCCAACACTCCTTGAATGCCATTCAAGAGTCCTGTTCAGTCTTATCTACTGCCAATTTGCCTTGACAATTAATAGTTGAGATTCTTGTTGAGAAACAGCATGGGATAAACGTGTACTCATTTAAACAATCCTGGTATCTGATTTCCTGTGCCTGACAAATAAAGGATCAAGCGGCATTTTCCGTTGAAGAAGACACTCTTATGGTGAAATGTTTCTGTTTGCTTCTCATATTTTTAGAGCTGTTGCTCACATTCCTCCTGTTTGGACAGGGAGTCATTGCTCACAGTCACTCATGCCCTCATCACCTCGAGGTTCAATTACTGCAACGCTCTCTACATGGGGCTACCTTTGAAAAGTGTTCGGAAACTTCAGATTGTGCAGAACACAGTCGCGAGAGCCATCATGGGGCTTCCAAGATTCGCCCACGTTCCTTCAACACTCCGTGGCTTGCATTGGCTGCCGATCAGTTTCTGGTCACTATTCAAAGTGTTGGTCATGACCTTTAAAGCCCTACATGGCATTGGAACTGCCTGCTACTGCACAAATCCCAGCGACCGATAAGGTCCCACAGAGTTGGCCTTCTCTGGGTCCTGTCGACTAAACAATGTTGTTTGGTGGGCCCTGGGGGAAGAGCCTTCTCTGTGGCGGCCCCGGCCCTCTGGAACCAACTCCCCCCGTATATTAGAACTGCCCCCACCCTCCCTGTCTTTCGTAAACTACTCAAGACTCACTTATACTGCCAGGCATGGGGGAGTTAAGACACCTTTCCCCCAGGCTTTTTTATACTTTGTTTTATGTTTGATATGAATGTGCTGTTTGGTTTTTTTAAAAATAATGATAGGTTTTATATGTTTTTTAATATTAAATTTGTTCCACTACTATATTGCTTTTATTACTGCTGTGAGCCGCCCCGAGTCTTCGGGGAGGGGAGGCATACAAATCTAATAAATAAATAAATAAAATAAAATAAATTCAGACATTTCCCTTTTCAACCAAAGTGAAGCAAGCAAGCAAGCAAGCAAATAAAAGTCCTGTTTCCACTACATTCCAGTATGCTGTTTTCAGAGGGCAACACTCTTGAATCAGAAATCACAGCTGCCAATGCTCTCTGAGTCACTCCGTAGCTTCTGTCCCGCTATGTTTTCCTTCCCCTGAGCCAAAATCAATAGGTTTAACATTTGTATTTCATCATACGGGTTTGGAAATGTCAATGTTTCAGGACAAAAGGTCCTTGCATCTTAGATCTTGCCACAGTTAGCTGTGGCAAATGTACATGGCTGATCTGGCCTTTGGGTAGCAAAGCCCAGATGACATTATCTGGTCATGACATTAAATGGCGCTTTGAGACAATTGGCTGCTCCATAGCTAAAGTATGCCTGAAATGTAGTTTGCATCTTGGAGACCCAAACAGGTAACAATCTAGGCAAACTCATTTTATCCTATCCAGGTATTACATGAGTTACTGTGTATCTGGTCATATTGGCTTGTGGGGGATAAACTTCAATATATAGAGAGAAGCAGAAACTTATCCAAATGTCTTGCCCTCATGTAAAGCGATAACTTATGATGACCTATTGGATGAAAAAAACCAACCAAGCTCTAAAGAGGCCCTACATCTTAAAGGTATTAATCTGGACTGGTTACAATACTTCCAAATCAAATCTAGATACAACAAAGACAGAACAATGCTAGCCTTTCAAAAACTGAATATCTTAGATCAAATCATCCTCAGTCCGGATAAACAAATAATATCAACCCTTTATAAATTTCTATTACAACATGAACTTTTTGAAAAACAGGTTAAAGGAAATATGGTTGCCTGTGTCAGAAATAGGCGATAAATTACAGCCTGTGTGGACCATAATAATGGATTGAAAGAGAGAATTTGTATTCAAACAAGGTTTCTTTTATTATAAAAGTAGAAAAAATAAAATATGCCATGAGAGGCAAATAAAAATACATCTTCACATGATGGCGGCTAACAAAGAACTAACGATATAAAATGGAGAATCTCAGGAGGATGGATGTGATGCATAAATGATGTGGCAGGATTTTACATCATAATAGGAGGAGTTAATAAAGCACACACACAGTTAACTATTTAATTACTGAATAACTCTGAATGTCTCTAAATGTCTCTGGGGCTGTCAATACTCAGCGTGACAGCCTGGACCCAAAACTTTGTACAATAAATCTATCAGAATGGGATAAAATCTGGATCCAGAATTACAAACTAACTATAGCCACTAACTTTAGAGAGAACATCTATAAGATGTTCTACCATTAGCAGCTTTCTCCAGCCCACCTATGTAAAATGTTTCCAACTACAACTCCTTTCTGTTGGAAATGCAAACAAAAAATAGGGACCTACTACCACTTTTGGTGGACGTGCCCCAAAGTTAGAACCTTTTGGCTAAAGATTAAAAATACCCTGATCAAATTATACAGAAACCGATTCCCTTAAAACCAGAATTATTCCTCCTAGGAATAATTAGACAGCCATTAAACAAAGACGATAGATACCTACTGCTGAACATTTTAACTATTGCAAGAATAACATTCACCCAATCTTGGAAATTGAATCACACCCCATCTATCCTAAATTTCATTAACAAAACTCATTAATGTGCTGAGTTGATGAAAATGACCTTTGAACTATAGGACAGAGGAATCAGAGTTCTACAAAGAGTGGAATAAATGGTACATCTGGCTGGATAAAAGACAACATACAACTCCATCATGATCCTTTTACCCTTCACCCAAACAATTATCCCACAAACCTATAAAATAACACTATGAATCATTGATAAAAGGATGAACAAATTCAAAATGACAAAACTTAAACTCTAACTCAAGTTACCTGCCCAGACACTGCTATTTGGGTTCTTTTACCCTCTGTGCATGAAAATAATGCTTTGCACATGCATAGAGAGTAAATGAACCCAAGTGACGGCGTCTGGGTTGGGCAGGCAGAGCCTCGAACTGCCTTTGCGACTGGCTCTCCAACAGTCAACAGGCACGAGTGAACCGGGAACATTTCATTCCTGCTTTAACATCTTTTTTTTTGCAACCCAGCCATCAATTGTGCATTGACAAAATTTAGGAGCAAACGTGAATTTTTTGTTGTTTTTAACAAGGGGAGAAAATCAAGTAAGTCTCTACCACCTGTCAAACCTTTCCCTAAAATTGAAATTACACCTGACTTGATAGAAAATGAACCCATAGTTTACAACTTCCTGCTCTGATTACATCATGTCACTTCTATGACCTCTGCAATTGTCAGCCAATGATTTTTTTAAAAATACAGTCTATCATTGGATGAAGAAAAGCAAAACCAGAAGATAAAACCCCACCATTTTAATTATATTTCTTGTATGTTTTTGTAATAATTGATATCTTAAAAAGAAGATATAGCAGGGATGCTACATCTAATTCAGCACCTGTCTAAAATGAGTCTCTCTCTCTTTCCCCCGAGTTTATTACCCTCTCTCTGAAAGGCATCATTTCCCCAGATTTTAGTATGGTGAATCATTTCTTACAAATATGGTTTTTCATACATGCTTGGTCACTAAAAGAAAATATTGACAATTAGATGAGAGCTGAAGCTAAACAGAGCTCACAAGTCTATGAACCACACATTACAGATAGTTATTGAATATTTCTCTTACAGTGCAAGATCACTGGGTGAATATCTCCACAGGGGCAGAAGTTCTGGATTTGAATTTGTAATCTAGATCAGTGTTTCCCAACCTTGGCAACTTGAAGATATCTGGACTTCAACTCCCAGAATTCCCCAGCCAGCGAATGCTGTTGCCAAGGTTGGGAAACACTGATCTAGATGACCTAATTGTTATTCTCCCCCTTTGGAAATGCAGGATCTTTTTTAGAAAAAAAATTTTTTTAGTTTTCAACTCATTTGTGATCCTAAACTGCCATTGCAGTGCTCTGAATAGCATAAAGTCTTATTTTGCTTTTTTCCCCCTATTGCATCTTTTCTCAGTCCTGCTACTTTAACATGACCTTATGGCAATGATAGGATGTTGAAATATGTTTCTTTATTTTATGGCATCAGCTTTTCCTTTCCTTTCTGATTTTCCTTACTAGCATACATGGATGAAATGGTTGAGTTTTTGTGTTTATCAATACAAGTTTTTTCTTTGAGGCATGCTGGCTTTTCTCAATACCAGCTGGGCATTTTTCCTTATTTGGGGGGGGGGGGGGATGACAATTGTCACCATCATAAAAACAAAACAAGGAGACGTATACCTATCTCTTCTTTCATGTTTAATAAAATGCTTCTTTTCTGCTCCCAGAAAGATTATTTTCCTTTACCATTCTCCATTCTGCAGCCCCACTGCCCTTTATTGATATTCTCCCATTTCTTTCCACAACTACAAAGTCCTGCTAAGATCAAAGTCCTTGTGACCCTGTGAGCTTGCATGGCCTTTTTGTTTTGACACTGGATGATGACCAGCTGGAACATATTAAGAAACATGTAATGGAAACACATTTCATTACTGTTGCAATTCAGAACTTGCAAACAGTGTTCCCTCTAATTTTTTTTGGGGGGGGGGGGGGTGGGCGGAAAAGTATAGTGTCTGAGCGGCAGTCCCTTCGGGACTGGGCAGCACAGAAATAATAAATAAATAAGTAAGTAAGTAAGTAAGTAAGTAAGTAAGTAAGTAAGTAAGTAAGTAAATAAATAAATAAATAAATAAATAAATACTGTGTGTCTATAACAGTGAGCTCATAATAGGGCAACTCTATCAATATCAAAATGCCACTTAAATAGTTGGGCTAGTTTCAAACTAGATTTTGATTTTCTTTCTCACTTCCTTACTCCCATTCTTTTTCTTTCTCTTTTCCTTCCTCTCTTTTTTCTGTTTCTCTCTCTTCCTCTCTTCCTCTCTCTCTCCTTCCCTCTCACTCCTTCCCTCTCGGCTTCTGGGCAGGTTTGGAAAACTCTGAGTTGATGATGATTTTTAAGTGAGCGATTGCTCACTGCTCAGCTTAGAGGGAACTATGCTTGCAAATAGAATACCAGAATAAACCTGGTGTTGAGTGGCAGATAGCCAATGATGGGACTTTGCTCAGGCAGTCATTATTTTCATGGCAATTGTTTTACTTTTCTTCCTTCACTTACCTTTTTTTTCCAAGATTCAGAATATCACCAACCCAGATCTGGAGAACTTTGAAGATTCTTTCAATTTATCAAAAGTCACATAATAATAATAATAACAGAGTTGGAAGGGACCTTAGAGGTCTTCTAGTCTAACCCCGTGCTTGGGCAGGAGACCCTACACTACTTCAGACAAATAGTTATCCAACATCTTTTTAAAAACTTCCAGTGTTGGAGCACTTACAACTTCTGGAGGCAAGCTGTTGCATTGATTAATTGTTCTAACTGTCAGGAAATATCTTCTTACTTCTAAGTTGCTTCTCTCCTTGATTAGTTTCCACCCATTGCTTCTTGTGCTACTCTCAGATGCTTTGGAGAATAGCCTGACTCTCTCTTCTTCCTGAGATATTGGAACACTACTACCAAATCTTCCCTAGTCCTTCTTTTCATCAAATCTTGGCTAGCTTGGGAAAGAGAGCAGTTTGTCTCACCAATTGCTGAGTCACATAAGCTGCCATTTTGTTCCAAACTAATACAAGGTGCTTATATTCACATTTCTAGCCCTATATAAATTAGGACCTGAATATACAAAATATTGCTTTCTCCTTTATGTACCTAACCCCATCGGTGAAGTGTGGCAGGAATGTACTCTTAATGGTGTCACATTTATGAAGAAAGTGTCTTACCACAAGCAGAAAGACAACAGTTTTGGTATAGATGACTTGGTTGTGGACTTCCTTCCCTCTTCAATTATGGCTAATGGCAAACCTCCTAAGTGTTTGAAGCTATCTGCAAGGTTTTTAATTGAATCTTGTTTAATATTTTCTCATCGCCTTGAATTTAATATTTATGAGGTAAAATTGGTACAGTTTATTTTGGCATTTGGATCAGCATGCCACAAACTCAATCACGACCTCATTTTATCTCAACCATGCTCAAATTATGTTACACAACTTGGGTTTTTTAATTTAGAAACTATCTTGCAAGCTAGCATACTATAACCCACCTTCGACCAACAATCCCCCAAATCATAAATTGTATCAATAATGTGATTTTTAAAATCTTTTATTTTTGTTTTAGTAAGCAGACAATATTAGAAACATCCAAAATCAGACAGCTTTCAACTCAGGCACCAAATCTGGTGTACAGACGCTTGTCTTTTATGTCACCACATCAGTAGATCTTTCTTGATGTGGTTTGCGCCTTTTAGAATCACATACAGCCTAAGTTACTTAGTTGTGAAGTAACCTAAATGAAGCCACGTGATAATTCATTATTCAAATATTGATTTACAGTGTATGCCATTTTGAGGGAAGTATTCGTGTTACTGTTTCTTTACATCAGAAATAGGAAGTTAAATTTTGGCCATGGGCTAAATTGTCCCAGATCCATCTCCAGGGGCTGGTTGAAATAGTAAAGTTCAGATTTAGAGGAAGTATATCGGGTTTAGAAAGAAGGCGCTTTTGAACATTTTTGCCAAGAAAACTGCAGGAATCAGTCCAGACGATTGCCAGGAATCAAAACCAACCTGAAGGTCCAAAAAGAAAGCAAACAAACAAACCTGGTTAGTTATCCTTATAATGGCAGAAGTCTTTATGCATTTACATACTCCTGTGTTAACCTTCATTCAGAAAATAGCAACTAGATGACCTTGGTTTATTTGGAATTGCTAAGCAAATTAGTATACTGTATATCCAATCTAGGACAATGAAAAAAATATCCTGAAGGAAGGGATGGCAACCACCTTTATGTTGTTATTACCAGGAAAACAAGATGGATTGTTACGAATAATGCAATCCTAGCAAAAATTTCCATTCTTAATTTAAGAAGGAAAGCTGATATAAGAGATGTGCATGCATATATTTGCATGTCTATCTCTTTCATTGCTAACATACCAATCA
Organism: Erythrolamprus reginae; assembly: GCF_031021105.1. NCBI lineage: Eukaryota > Metazoa > Chordata > Lepidosauria > Squamata > Dipsadidae > Erythrolamprus > Erythrolamprus reginae. The sequence continues at coordinate 227,480,065 of NC_091952.1, forward strand.
TTACTTCACTGAATCTAGGCACCAAGCATAAAGTCACTACAAGATGGCAATCCTCCATCGTTTACACAATATTTTTTAAAAGTGATATCTATCTTTATACTGTAATTTATTTGTTGTGCTACAAAGTCATTCTAATAATTACTCTTCTGATTTTGCTCATTAAATGAGGGAACAGTCCAAGGAGCTTAAAAATTATAGAGCAAAGAATAATAAGATACAGTGTTCCCTCGAGTTTCGCAGGGGATGCATTCTGAGACCGCCCGCGAAAGTCGAATTTCTGCGAAGTAGAGATGCGGAAATAAATACACCATTTTTGGCTATGGACAGTATCACAAGCCATCCCTTAACACTTTAAACCCCTAAATTACCATTTCCCATTCCCTTAAGAGCCATTTACTCACCATTATTACTGGTACTCACCATTGAATAAGACACTTAGTGATCCTGATATTTATAAACATAATTATTTATTAACAATAATTATTTTTTTGTTATTTATTTGCAAAAAATATTAGTTTGGTGATGATGTATGACATCATCGGGCGGGAAAAACTGGTATAGAAAAAAACCCGCAAAGTATTTTTTAATTAATATTTTTTGCAAAACCGTGGTATAGGCTATTCACTAAGTTCGAACCCGCGAAAATCGAGGGAACACTGTATAATTACAGTATTTTATCTGATTTCCAAAACAAATACCATATGAAAATAAGTGTGGGTGTCAGCAGGGGGTGGTAAACAGTGTTAAAATGGAAGATACAACCTGAAAACCTAACCAACACTCATATTTTACATCCATGTGATATATGTTAAAAAGGAATAGGGCTTCAGTCACTAACCATGGTGTCCACCATTTTGATTTTCTTTGAATAGCTTCTTCTGCAGGACATACTATTGTAATATCTATCAATATAATTACCATCACCGCCTAACATTTCGTTGAGAGTTCCCTTCTTTTTAGTTAGTAGTTAGAAGTAGCAACTGCCTCTTTATCTCAAAAAGATGTCATCTGAGACACTCTTCAGCATACGGGTTTCATCCAGTAACAGTAGGAAAATTTACTGCATATGTACATGTAAAAAAAAGAGAGAGAAAGGAAATGAGCTGAATAGTAAAAGACAACACATTTCAAAACAGCAGAGGCAGTGCGAGCTCTGAGCCATGCCTCAAACTTTGTGATTACTTTTGAAAACACAATCTGAGAATCATAAAAATGCATAAAGCACCATAGCTGACATGTTTATTTATGTAGATATGCATACCGGGGAGACAGATACAAGGCAAATGGATGCAAAAATAAAAAGCAAAAAAGCTTGAAATAGACTATTGTCTCTAGTTGAGAGAGATCACATTCAGAGTGGATAGATTGTGCTAAAAAGGTAGTGGGCTAAAATATGAAGAAAGGGTGCCCCTCACTCTATGTATCTAACAATTTTGTTGAGATGCAAAACAGAACTTATATAGATTTAGATGTGAAAAAGGAAAATAGAAAAAGAAAGACGTGAAAAGTATGCCCTCGGCAGATATTGGGTGAGGTTTTTCTAAGGCAGACATTTAGAGACTGTTGTGGTTAGTTCCTGCCCCAAGGACTGTGGATGTGGGGGAGACGTCCACACATCCACATGCTGCAGGCCTGTTTTGCCCCCTCGGTGGAATCTGATGATGAAGGCTCCTCTGACCAAGAAGACATGAGTGACAGGGAGGAGGAGAGTGTGGCAGACAGCTCAGAAGGAGATCAATTATCTAGCTCCTCCTTGGATTCAGAACAAGAATTAATGATACAGCCACGCATGCGGAGAGCGATGCATAGGCAGCAACAACTGAGAGATTATTATCAAAGAAAATGAGGCCACCTGTGGTTGGGTAGGGCTGTGGTAATTAGTGAGGCTGCTATAAATGGCAGCCTGTGGGTTTGGCCATTGAGGAGGATTATCTGATCATTGTGTTTCCTGACTGCTTTACTGACTTTGACCTTTTGTGTGCTGATTTTTCCCCCGCTTTGAAACTAAACCAGGGCAAAGTGTGTTTCACTTTGTGAAAGAAGAAGGACTGTGAATTGCCTCACAGCTGCAAGCTAAGTATCACAGAACTGATAAGGGACTTGTACAAATTACCAGTTTGTTTGGAGACGAGTGCTCTTTGCTATACCAAAAGAGGGCTTGGTTTAAGTGAATTTTCATTATAAAGAACATTGTTTTGAATTTTCAAACGTGTGTGTGTCTGAAATTTGTACCTGTGAATTTTTGGGAGGATTCTACCAGAGAGCCCGACAGAACAGAGACAAGGGCCACTTGATGCCAGGAGTTGCACACTAAAATAATATAGATTGACAACAGAAAACTAAATTGTACAATTATGTTATTTTTATGTTTACTCTTTTTCAGTCAATTAAAAATTACAACTTTTTTTTACAATAGAATTCTTTATTGGCCAAGTGTGATTGGACACACAAGGAATTTGTCTTTGGTGCATATGCTCTCAGTGTACATAAAAGAAAATACATTTGTCAACAATCATGAGATTCAACACTTAATAATTGTCATGGGGTGAAATAAACAATCAGGAAACAATCAATATTAATAAAGAACTTGATAGCATTTGGAGAAAGCTGTGGGGGCTTTGATGGCTGCTCCAGCTACAATGGAAGCTAAGCATTGTTATCTATCTACAGATTCATAACATATTATGCACTTAAGCAACAATGGACTTTGCAAGCCAAGGCAATTGAAGCCAAGATCACCAAAGGCTATCATACTTTGGCCATGTCATGCAAACTGAAAAATCAATCATGCTGGAAGTGATCAGTGAAAAAAGGAGAAGGGACTTCCTTAGTACCTATTGGCTGGCATTATAAACGGTGGACACCAGGTGACCATAGAGCAGTGTTTCCCAACCTTGGCAACACTGCCATAGAGGATCTGAAGGAGATGATGAAAGACAGAGGGGCGGCGGGGAAACCCCGATCTTCGGCTCCTCGCTGCTGCGGCGCTGCCGAGCAGATCAGCTGCTGGGCGGCCGAAGAAACCTTCCCTGGGTCTTCCCTGCCGCCCACGCAAAGGGGAAACCCCGATCTTCGGCTCCTCGCTGCTGCGGCGCTGCTGAGCAGATCAGCTGCTGGGCGGCCGAAGAAACCTTCCCTGGGTCTTCCCCGCCGCCCACGCAAACTCCACCATCTGCGCATGCGCGGCCATGGAAAAAGGGCACGCATGTGCAGATGGTGTTTTTACTTCCGCACCACTATATCGTGAAAAATCGAGTATCGCGAGGGGTCTTGGAACGTAACCCTCGCGATACTCGAGGGATCACTGTATGTTTATCCCAGGCATGTTTAAATTCAGTTACTGTGGATTTACCTATCATGTCTGCTGGAAGTTTGTTCCAAGGATCTACTACTCTTTCAGTAAAATAATATTTTCTCATGTTGCTTTTGATCTTTCCCCCAACTAACTTCAGATTGTGTCCCCTTGTTCTTGTGTTCACTTTCCTATTAAAAACACTTCCCTCCTGGACCTTATTTAACCCTTTGACATATTTAAATGTTTCGGTCATGTCCCCCCTTTTCCTTCTGTCCTCCAGACTATACAGATTGAGTTCATTAAGTCTTTCCTGATACGTTTTATGCTTAAGAACTTCCACCATTCTTGTAGCCCGTCTTTGGACCCGTTCAATTTTGTCAATATCTTTTTGTAGGTGAGGTCTCCAGAACTGAACACAGTATTCCAAATGTGGTCTCACCAGCACTCTATATAGCGGGATCATAATCTCCCTCTTCCTGCTTGTTATACCTCTTGCTATGCAGCCAAGCATCCTACTTGCTTTCCCTACTGCCTGACTGCACTGTTCACCCATTTTGAGACTGTCAGAAATCACTACCCCTAAATTCTTTTCTTCTGAAGTTTTTGCTAACACAGAACTGCCAATACAATACTCAGATTGTGGATTCCTTTTCCCCAAGTGCATTATTTTACATTTGGAAACATTAAACTGCACTTTCCATTGCTTTGACCATTTATCTGGTAAAGCTAAATCATTTACCATATTACAGACGCCTCCAGGAATATCAACCCTATTGCACACTTTAGAGTCATCGGCAAATAGGCAAACCTTCCCTACTAAACCTTCCCCTATGTAATATTATTATTTTATTTATTGTATTTGTATGCCGCTCCTCTCCAAGGACTCGGGGCAGCTCACAGAAAAAGAATCAAAGCTCCCCAACTACCACAAATAACTTTCTGAGCCAATCTGCCATACAGATAGTCATTTAAAAACACACTCCTTTCATTTTCCAGGATTAACAATTAGTTAATTGTATTCTGGTTCCAACTTGCCTGGAGCAAAATAAATCTAGGGAGCTACTATTCAGAAAACGTCCATGGTATGTTTGTCTTGCTAAGTGAATATTTCCTTTCCACAATTACTAATTCAATTTTAAATGCTCATGGAGAGGAGATGTGTTATGAAGCATGTTGAGTGGGCACTTATATAAGCTAAAGAAATGTGTTTTCAAAATATTTTTTAAAAAGAAATAACTACTGCAATTTGTATGCTGTTGCTAGGAATTGAAACAATTTGATGACATGTAATTGATCAATTAAGTAAAAGCATGAGTTCTAATAAATTTAGGCTGTTTAATCATTTTTGAAATGCATATTTGTAATCCTGTTTTACTAGTACATGCCTGTGTGCATGCACATATATAATACACAACAGGAAATTGAATTTCTGGCTTTAAGATAATGATTTTCCTAATTGCTAAAAATCAATTATCCCCCACTTTGTTCTTTGTTGAGATTCTTTGAAGGTCTGAAGGAGGACTAATAATTTCTTAATGCTTTTCATGTGATTCCAGTTCTAGCTCTCTTCCATTTCCAGAGGAGAGAAAACCATTGATGGTTTCTACAACAAATGTGGACTAGTGCCAAATACTTTTGTGGTGCTGGTTTTACTGTTGTTGCAAGGCATTGAGTCCTGCTCTTTATGGTTCTTTAGATCAGGTGTCTCTAACCTTAAGACTTGTGGACTTCAACTCCAAGCAAAGCTGGCTAAGGAATCTTGGAGATGAAGTCCACAAGTCTTAAAGTTGCTAAGGTTGGAGACCCCTGCTCTAGATGCTGCTGACCAATACATTTCAAAGCTTGTTCATGGGTTTAAAAAGAAACTTCACTACCTTTCTAATCAGTTATATTACTATATCTTTGTGAAAATAAGTTCTGCTGAATTCAGTGAGTCTTTTTCCCACGCTGCCCTGAGTCGCTGTGAGAAGGGGGGGGCATAGAAATCTAATAAATAAATAAATAAATAAACAAATAAATAAATAAATAATAAAGCATGAGTGGACACATGGCAAGTACAGCGACTATGAAATCAGGAACTTGAATTTCAGCTGTTTTAAAAATCTGTAATTGATTAGATTAGATTAGATTAGTTTTATTCGATTTGTATGCCGCCCCTCTCCGAAGACTCGGAGCGGCTCACAATGTAACACATGATACAAATCCAACAATAAAAAAGCAATTTAAATCCTACATATAAAAAACAATCATACATCTCAGACAAACCTTGTGTAAAACGGGAAACAGCCTGGGGGAATCAATTTCCCAGTGCCTGACAGCAGAGGTGGATTTTGAGGAGTTTGCAAAAGGCAAGGGGGGTGGGGGCAATCCTAATCTCCAGGGGGAGTTGATTCCAGAGGATAGGGGCCACCACAGAGAAGGCTCTTCCCCTGGGTCCCGCCAGATGACATTGTTTCGACGATGGTACCCGGAGAAGGCCAACTCTGTGGGACCTAAACGGTCTCTGGGATTTGTGCGGCAGAAGGCGGTCCCAGAGATATTCCGGTCTGATGCCATGAAGGGCTTTATAGGTCATAACCATCATTAATAATTCTACTATTTAAAATGTCATTATCAGCAAAAATGTAATGCACACACAATACATACACACACACACACACACATCAGTAGCACTATTTAACAGAGCCAGCATATTGCACCCACACTCCAGGTCCTCATTTTACCCACCTCGGAAGTATGGAAGGCTGAGTCAACCTTGAGCCGGTGATGAGATTTGAACTGCTGACCTACAGATCTACAGTCAACTTCAGTGCCCTGCAGTACAGCACTCTACCTGCTGCACCACCCTGGCTAATAAAATACATAATGTAATTAATGTGCACAAACAGCAAATTTCCCTTATTTTAAAAAAATATTACATTCTTGTGGAGCCACATAATTAACTATTTAGGACTCCTTGTGCCCCATGATTTGTGAGTTGGACATGCTTCCTCCTTGGATTGCATAGCAACATTTATTTAAAGTCATATCTTTTCGGATTTTTTTACGATACAATACCATGGGAACCAAATAGGCAGAAACTGATTTATTGCTGTAGATAAAAAAATTCTAATCAGTTTGGTTTCCTTTTATTCAGGGTGTTTATAACGTCTGCTCTGGCTGTCAATATTTAATTTAATATAGCTGATATCTCAATTTTTATTTAGAAAAAAAAGTGAAGAAAGGAAAAAGTTCACCCCAGAAACAAATGCCACTCACGTCATGATAGAGCAGTAGAAAATGAGTCATTTTCAGTAAAAGGCTTTGTCTTTGATTCCACATCACTTCTGTGAAATTAGATCAATAGACGAAGGCACAATAATAGCTTCTTCTGGAATTTGACCAACTTTCTAGGGACAGTATTAAGGATGTAAATCAGAGGTGGGTTTCCCCTGGTTTGGACCGGTTTTCCCGAACTGGTAGCAAAATACCGGCAATGTCACAATGGCGTCACGGAACCGGTTTGGTTGGTCCCAGTCCATGGGTGCCACCATCTTTTTCTTTTTTAAAAAATTAATTTAAAAAACATTTGCGAAGGAATTTCCCCCCCAGGGTTTTTTCTTCTGCGCAAGCACAGAAGGTGAGTTTCTGGCACTGTGCATGCATATACAGTGATCCCTCGATTTTCGCGGGTACAAATTTCACGAAACGGCCATACCACGGTTTTTCAAAAAAATATTAATTAAAAAAATACTCCGCAGTTTTTTTTCTATACCAGTTTTCCCCACCCGATGACGTCATACGTCATCACCAAGAGTCTCTCACTTCTCTCTCTCTTTCTCTCTCTTTCCTGTCATTCTCTGCTTCAATCATTTTCTCATTTCTCTTTTTTTCTCTCCTTTTTTCTATCATTTCTCTCTCTCTCTCTCTACCTTCCACTCTCCCCCCTCTTGCTCTCTCTCTCTTTCTCCATCTCTCTCTCCCTCTAACCTTTCTATCTCACTCTGTCTGTTGCTCTCTCTGTGTGAGAACGCCTGCCCCGCCTCTCCTGCAGCCCCCTTGCTGACAGCTGGGACGAAAGCGCTCTCAGCTAAGGGACTGCGAGAGGGGTGGGGCAGGCATTCTCAAAGCACTCAGAGCGGCTAGCGGCCGAATGAGGAGGATGAGAAGCCGTAGCCACCAGCATTGCTGCAGGAGGACCCGTGCCCCAAGAAAGCTGGTGAGAGGGGCAGATCGGGCGGGCAGGGAGTAGTGGCAAGGGGGCCGGAGGTGCTGGGGGGTGGGGGCGGTCGACATTCAAAACAATATTTGCCAGCCTCCACACTTTCATCACTCCCCGCCCCCAATTTCAAGCCCGTCTCCTTGTGCGGCCTGTCCATAGCCAAAAATGGTGTTTTTACTTCCGCATCTCTACTTCGCAGAAATTCGACTTTCGCGGACAGTCTGGGAACGCAACCCCCGCGAAAATCGAGGGATCACTGTATAGCATATAGCAGTTAGCCTTATATATACAGCTTCATAGTGCTTTACAGCCCCTTCTAAGCAGTTTACAGAGAGTAAGCATATTGCCCCCAACAATCTGGGTCCTCATTTTACTGACCTTGGAAGGATGGAAGGCTGAGTCAACCTTGAGCCTACTGAGATTTGATCTGCGAAACTGCTGGCAGCCGGTGATCAGCAGAAGTAGCTTGCAATACTGCACTCTAATGACTGCTCCATCTTGTTTTCAGCTTTTTGGGAAGACAATTTTTTACTTTGTAGCATTGCACATGTGCGGACCTTCATGAGACGCGCCCACATGGGAGAAAGCAAACCGGCAGCAAAGTAAGTTAGAACTCACCCCTGATGTAAATGCCAATTGGAAGAAGCCAAAAAGATGCCCCAGTTTAATTTACACAAAGGGCATAATATTGAGTACATCAGGTAGAACAGCGGTCCCCAAACTACGGCCTGCAGGCCGCATGCAGCCCGCTGAGGCCATTTATCCAGCCCATGGGTGAGTGACAGGAGCACATCTAATTTTCCATGAATAAAATGTGGTATTTTGTTAGTAACTAATATCAATCATCCAAAAAGTTGCAAAATTTAATTCTAATTTTGTCATCCAGTTACATTCATTTTCTTTTAATTAAATTCCCTCCTCAAAAAAGTACAACACCAATTATATTTCTTAGTTATTAACCATTGTGCAAAAGTGCTTCCTTCTTTCTTTATAGATTTTTCTATAAGCCAAGAAAACCTTGTATAGCCAATCAGATGTTAACAAAAGAAAATTAAAAACAAAACATAAACATATATAATTTCAGACTTCTTTCCCCCCCCCTCTAAATAGTACGTTCCCATTTTGTTTTTTACTTTAAAATAAAGTATGTGCAGTGTGTATAGGGAGGTTGTTCATAGGGTTTTTTTTATAGTCCGGCCCTCCAACAGTCCAAGGGACAGTGAACTGGCCCCCTGTGTAAAAAGTTTGGGGACCCCTGAGGTAGACAATAGCCATTGTGTACCCCCAAGCATTTGATAGGAAATGACAACCATAGCACAGCCAGCTTGGTTTTTGCTCCAGCAACTAATACTGAGAAGTATTCAGACTTGTACGCTTACCCATCATAGTAGCCAAAGGTGGTAGCCAAACATAGCGCATGCTGATCCACCAAGGCTGCCAGACATCTGAGGCCAGAAGAACATTCATAGCAGAAGAGAAGCGAGCACTCTGCAAAGCCAGAGTTGCAAATGCTGCGACAATGGTGGCCACACATTTCTGCCCAACATGTGGCAGAACATTTCGTGCCTGTACCAGCCACCTGCGGACACATTGCGTACAGCCCACAACCCATTAGATGTCAAGGTCCTCTTCGAACACATGGATGAACATCAGCCAAAGGTGCAAATATTACAAGAAAAAAGTCCATAGGCTCAAAAAAAGCCCGTTTTCAGTAGTCAAGCAGTTCCTTAACTCCCTACAGGAGATTGCCCGTGATCAGGGAACAGAGTCAGTACCAGTTTGACACGGTGGTGAAGGCACCAGAATAGAAACTGAGAGACTATGAGTTCGAATCTTGTCTTAGGTGGGAAGTCAGCTAAGTGAGCTTGGGCCAGTCATTCTCTCTCTGCCCCAGCAAGGAAGCAATGGCAAACCACATCTCAAAAACCTTGCCAAGGACACTGCAGGCAGTTATCCAGCAGCCAACACTGACTTGAATTCACATTATTGGGTGGGTGGGGATTATTCTTGGAGACTAATGATGATGTTTGTCCATCGTGTTCGAATGGGGATCTTGACATCTGATGGGTTGTGGGCTGTAGGTGATATGTCCGCAGGTGGCTGGCAAAGCCTATACGGGCACGAAATGTCCCGCCACATTTTATTCATTTATTTATTTGCTGCCCTTCTCTTTAGACTCAGGGCAGCTTACAACATGTTAGCAATAGCACTTTTTAACAGAGCCATCATACTGCCCACCCCCAATTCTGGTCCTCATTTTACCCACCTCGGAAGGATGGAAAGCTTGGTCAACCTTTTATTTATTAGATTTATTTATTTATTTATTTATGAGATTTCTAAGCTGCACAACTCCTTTCAGATTCTGTGTGGCGTGCAATTTAAAAACAATCCAAAACAATTAAAACCCCTAAAAGTAAAACCAGTCATTTCCTCTTGGCTGGAGCTAGATGGTATTGCTCAACGGCCCTAATCTTGCCGGCAAAGCCAGGTCTCCACGGCTTTCCAGAAGGCTAGGAAGGTGGGGGCAATATAGACCTCTGGGGGGCAGTTGGTTCCAGAGAGCTGGAGCCACCACAGAGAAGGCCCTCAAAAGTGGGCCCGCCAACTGACACTATCTAGTTGACGGGACTTGGAGAAAGCCAACCCTGTGGGCCCGAACCTGTCACTGTGAGGTATGCGGCAGAAGACGGTCCCTTGGGCAGATATCAGTGAAGGGTTGCTGGCTCCTGCTGCTACCAGTGCGCTCTGCTCACTGCTCTGCGTCTTCGGCGGGTGCGCACATGTGCCCGAGTGAGATTTTGGTTCTGCGTATACGATACATGCACTTGTGAGATTTCCGCATTTTTCTGCTTTCATGCATGCGCAGAAGGAAAAAATCACCCAAAATCGCTGAACTCTCAAATGGGCACTTGTCCTCTCACAAGATTTTGCTCCGTTGTGCATGCGCAGAAGCCAAACCTCGCTCTGGTGGGTGCGCCCACCCGCCAATCACCTGGAGCTGCATGTACATCGCCATTTTCCCTACCTGAATGCCCCCCCTTCCAGGTAGGAACCCAATACTGGCAGACATGTGCAGAAAACACACATCTCGAAGACTGCATACACTCTAGAAACAGGGGGAAGTTACTTTTTCAGAGCAGTGTATGAAAAATGCTCCAGCAAAAAAGCGCAGGACAGCTTCAACCCTACAGATGCCTCTGCAATAGGGCATGGGATAAACACTCCCAGCCAAACCAAAGTTAAATAAGGAGGGAAGTGTTTTTAATAGGAAAGCGAACACAAGAACAAGGGGGCACAATCTGAGGTTAGTTGGGGGAAAGATCAGAAACGCCTTCTACCGCACGAATCCCAGCGGCCAATTAGGTCCCACAGTTGGCCTTCTCCGGGTCCCATCGACCAAACAATGTCGTTTGGCAGGCCCTAGGGGAAGAGCCTTGTCTGTGGCAGCCCCGGTCCTCTGGAATCAACTCCCCCCGGAGATTAGAACGGCCCCCACCCTTGTCTTTCGCAAGTTACTCAAGACCCACCTATATCGCCAGGCATGGTGGAATTAAGACATCTCCCCCAGGCTTTCTTATATTTTATGTTTGGTATATATGTGCTGTATGGTTTTTAAATTGTTGGGTATTTTTAATATAATTTTATTATTAGATTTGTTCCATTGTTATACTGTTTTTATTATTGTTGTGAGCCGCCCTGAGTCTTCGGAGAGGGGCGGCATACAAATCTAATAAATTGAAATTGAATTGAAAAAATATTATTTTATTTATTTATTTATTAGATTTGTATGCCACCCCTCTCCGGAGACTCGGAGCAGCTCACAACAAAAAACACAGTACAAATCCAGTACAAATTTTACTGAAAGAGTAGTAGATGCTTGGAACAAACTTCCAGCAGACGTGGCTGGTAAACCCACAGTAACTGAATTTAATCATGTCTGAGATGTACATACTGTATATCCATCCTCAGATAAAATACAGGAAACAGTATAAGGGCAGACTAGATGGACCATGAGGTCTTTTTCTGCCGTCAATCTTCTATGTTTTTAACGTGTTTCTTCAAATTGGACCGAGATGCTCCTTCCATTAGCGAAGAGGGCCTTCTTTAAGTATCCGCCGGCACTTCTGTCTCCCTTGCCTCAAAACTCCGGCCTTTTCCCGCCGGCAGAAGAAGCACGAAGTGCCGGTGTCGAGAAAAGCGTCTCTAGACCCATTGGCGGGCGAGGAGAGCCGGGCGGCGGAGCGCTTGCCCGGGGTAGCCCAAGGGTGGATGCGACGGAGCAGGCGCGAGAGAGCGGGTGGGAAGGCCGGGCGGGCGGACGGCCTGGCGGGCAGACAACGAGGCGAAGAAGCGGGAGGGAGGGAGGCGGAGGAGGAGGAGAGGTGGGTTAAGCGGGTCCCGGGGAGGGATTTTTATTTTTTCTTCGCAAGAGGCCCAAAACGAGGCCGCGGCGAGCGCCCCTCCCAGTGGCTGAGGGACCTGCCAATCTGCGTGTGGTAATCCTTGCCGGAATTTCGCCAGGCTTTAACTAGGAGTCGCTTCTTCGCGGGGCGGCGAAAGAAAAATCCAGGCCGGCATAAGTGGAAGAAGCGAGCTGAGGGGGAAAAAAAAAAAAGGACCGGCCTCGCCTCAGTTTATCCTCCCCGGCCTGCGAAGGAAACGCACGGGGGAGCGCGCGCGCCTCGCTTGGCTCCACTGCCGCTGCCCGGACTTGCAAAACTTTCTTCTTTTTGCGCCCCGCAAGCCTCGGAAGAAAAGCGGGAGGTCCGCGGGCCCCGCGAAACGCCGGCCAGAAGCGCCCATTTATCCATCCATTATCCATCCATCCGCCCCCCTCCGTTCCCCGCCAGCCGGCCAACTCCGCCCTGAAGCGCAGCCGACAAGTGAGAAGCGACGGGTGAAAGGAACCGAGAGCGAGCGAGCGAGCGAGCGGGAGGCAAAGGCAGGAGGACGAGGAGAGCCGAAAAGAGGGAGCCGCAAGCCAAGGCCATCGCTTCCCGGCCGGGTCGTTCAAAACACCAGCGCTTCGGCCCGGGTTGCAGAAGCTTTTTCGGGGAAGGGAAATAAATCTTCGGGGGCGCCTCTCCTTTGCGTGGCGAGGGGGCCGCGAGCCGGGAGCTGCAAACGCGGGAATAATGTGGCACGCGTGGATGGTGCTCGCCTTCGCCTTCTCGGCCTGCGTCTCGGGCGAGACGGTAAGGGGTCGTTTTCCTGGCATTTTGGGGAGCGGGGGGGGAAACGGGCATTTCCCAGGGGCGCTTGGGTGGATTCCAATCCCCTGGATCAGAGGGCGCCTCTCTTCCTTTCCTCGCCTCGGAACTCTCGGGAAAACTTTTCCCGTCTTCCCCGTTTCTGCTTTTTTTAACGGGCAATCTAACTCGACCCCGGGCCGACGGTATATATTTAATATATATTTAATATATATTAAACCGGCGCCGAAATCCCGTTTCTTGAGGTTTCTTCGGCTTCAAAAATTAGAGCAAGACGGGCGGCGGGACGGGGGGGGGGGGATCCTGGATCCCGGAGCGGGAGGAAGGAAAGGATGAGGCGCCCCCGCCGTTCCCACATCTGCTGCGCAGAAGTTTTGCTAAGGTCATTGGCAAAGATCAAAACTTTTGGAAACAAGAGGGGCGCCCTGCTTCGTGGTATGCGAAACGGGGGAGAGGGAGGGGAAGGCCAGAGAGAGCCATTCTATTTTTATTTGACGGGTAGAAAATGGATGGATGGCCGCAATGATTTTAAACTGGAATGTTTTTGGACTGATTCTTGTTCCTTTTTGTTGTGAGCTGCCCTGAATCCCTAGGGATTTGGGTGGCATACACACACACACACACACACACACGCACACACTACACACACACACAAACACACTATATACACACACACACACACACAGGGAGTATCTGTCTGTCTGTTTGTTTTCGTAGATTTTCACGGGTATATGTATGTAGATTTTTCTGAGTTCGGATTTTACCCCATGTAATATTTTGAGTGTCTATGCCATGTTTCGGTGAAATCACATTCATATATATATACACATCTACCTACCTACCTGCCTACCTACCTACCTACCTACCTACATACATACATACATACATACATACATACATATATATATATCAACCATACACATGTATGGTTGATTTTCTATCTGATGAGACAATAACAGGGTCAAATAGATCTATAACAGGTTCCCTTCCCTTTCACTTATCAGCAAAAATATGAACACACACACACACAAACATGTTTTTTCCTCCAGGGGGGAGCAGGCTTTTGAATTGGAGGGTACCTTAGTTCTTTGTAAAGGCTATGGATAACTCTTGATTTAAACCAAAAAACCTGTCCGAAAATGTGCAAAATGGCAAAAGATGGGATAAGACAGAAAAAATTCCCAAAGAAAGAGAAGAGCGTAAAAAACAATTTTTGAAAGGGGGGGGGGGGCAGGAGGCGCGAGTTGTTAGCCTGGTGATTTAGCGCTCCGGTTAAACTGTCTGGTGTTATTTATGATTCAAACCTCTCTCCTTGGTTGCTTCAGTCTGTGGAATTCAATGGAGGACTCTAGGAGAACATGATACCATGGTGATTCTGAATGTGACAGTTTTGGGATGCGTTTTGCAGAGTCTGTCTGGCGTGGCTTGAGTTGTGCTTGATAGATCCAAATGGAAATTTGGATTGTGTTGGGTGGATTCAGTTGTTGTTGTTATTGTTTTTTCCTCTGGGAGGGGAAAAAAAAAGGATAATGAACAATCATATTGTTTTTCTTGTAAATTCGGACTTAGGAGAACGCTGGAATCATAATTCAAGATTTTAGAGAAATAACAGTTTAAAAATAATTAGGGTTTCATTTGCAGTTGGCTCATTTCCAAAACCAGTTAGGTTTCATCTTGTGCACACCCAGTGTGTATTATTGTAGAGGGAAAAGGACATCAGAAAAGAAAGGCAATGTTTTGCAGGTCTCTTCAAATATTCTCTGGACTTTCTCTGGCAAGGATGGATAAAGTTGTGACTAATATATATATTACACATACAGTATATATATGTGTACCTGAATGTATTGCAGAGGAAACTCTGTCCTCCATTGCCCAAATTCTTCTGTGGATAAGTTGTGGAGAGAAAAGTCTTGTTTGAGATGGATAAAATCCCTGATGATCTCTGCTGGTTAAAGTGCTTGTGTCCTTTGGGAATATGAGTTCAGCTGCAGATCTTGAACATGTCTTTGTGGTTTATTCCAGTACAATTGTGGAATAATCAAAATACTGTTGCCTTATTCTTCTAGTGTTTCTTTTCCCTTCGTTCAGGGTTAGATGCATCTTATGTTGAATCTGAGAAATTTGCAATAGATACTGAATTTTACTCTCTGGAGAAGAATGCTTGTATTTGTGATTCTCCATTTGTAATGCAGGCATCACTGCTGAATAGCAAGAGTGAAAGCCCAGCTGAAATCTGAGAATGCTTCAGGCTTTCCTTTTCCTTCTCTGTGTTTTGATGTGGCTTTAATTTTACTTTCTCTGTTCTTACATTCCCGGTATGTCCCCACAAAGAAATGAGGATAATTCCTCTGCATAGATTAAAATCTTGCTTTGTTATTGAACTCTTTTTTTTACATGTTAAAAATTACTTTAGTGATCTTTACATATAGTCAACTATGCCCTTCAGACTGGTTTTAGATATTCAATTTGCTGTAATGAGTTGCTATAACTGGTAGCCTGATCTTTAAATAATTTATATAACACCTCTCTTGTGGTGGTGACTGGGAGTATGATCCTCTATTTACTTCAGATATGTATCTCTGAGTTAACGTAATGAGCTACATATATGTTTCTTAACTTAGGACCAGATTACATGAAGGAGCATCATCTCCCATGTGTACCTAACTGGAGTATAAGATTATCTAAATTAGGTCCCTTCATCAAATGAGGTGAGGCGGTATTATGGTACAATGTCGTTTGGCGGGCCCCAGGGGAAGAGCCTTCTCTGTGGCAGCCCCGGCCCTCTGGAATCAACTCCCCCAGAGATTAGAACGGCCCCCACCCTCCTTGTCTTTCGCAAATTATTCAAGACCCACCTTTGTCGCTAGGCATGGGGGAGTTAGGATATTCCTTCCCCTAGGCCATTACAAGTTATGTATGGTATGTTTGTGTGTATGTTTGGTTTTTATAATAAGGGTTTTTAGTTGTTTTATTAAATTGGATTGTTACATGTTGTTTTTTATCATTGTTGTTAGCCGCCCCAAGTCTGCGGAGAGGGGCGGCATACAAATCCAATCAATCAATCAATTCAATAAATATCCATCCATCCTATTTTTGGACTTTTCTTCCCAGAGAGGTTCAATGGCACCTACATTGGCTTTATTTTATTACCAGATGAAGACCATTCTAGGTTTTTAAATTGATTTTTATTTGTTTTTGAAGGACTGCCATGCTGTTGCTCAGTGTTTTACTCAATCAATCAGAATAGAGCTGGAAGGAATTTTGGAGGCCTTCTAGTCCAACCCTCTTTCAAGCAGGAGACCCTATACTAGTGATGGCGAACCTTTTTCTCCTTGGGTGCCAAAAGAGCACGGGCGCATGTTATCACACATGCACGAGTGCCCACACCCATAATTCAATGTCTGGGAAGGGCGAAAACAGCTTCTCCCACCCCCTGGAGGTCCTCTGGAGGTCGGAAACAGCCTGTTTCCCAACTTCTGGTGGGCTCAGTAGCTTGTGTTTTGCCCTCCCCAGGCTCCAAAGGCTTCCCTGGAGATGGGGGAGGATAAAAACGCCCTTCCCATTGCCCCGCAGGCTCTCTGGAAGCCAAAAACGCCCTCCTAGAGCCTCTGTGTGAGCCACAAATCAGCAGGACGGCACACACATGAACGTTGGAGTTGAGCTAGGGCAAAGGCTCGCGTGCCAGCAGATATAGCCCCACGTGCCACCTGTGACACTCGTGCCATACCTTCCCCATCACTGCCCTATACCATTTCAGATAGATGGCTGTCAAGTCTCTTTTTTAAAACCTCCAATTGATTAGCTTCATCTATGTTTTCTTGTCTTACCTTTTGGTGTATTGGAAAATAGGTTGACCCCTTCTTTGTGTCAGCCCCTCAAAACACTGGAATAATACTTCCAGCAGACGTGGTTGGTAAATCCACAGTAACTGAATTTAAACATGCCTGGGATAAACATAGATCCATCCTAATATAAAATACAAAAAATAGTATAAGGGCAGACTAGATGGATCATGAGGTCTTTTTCTGCCATCAGTCTTCTATGTTTCTATGTTAATACTGTCTTGTCCCCACTAGTCCTTCTTTTCTCTAGACTAGTCATACTCAATTCCTGCAACCACTCTTCATATGTTTTGGTTTTCAGGCCGTTAATCATCTTAGTAGCTCTTCTTTGCAAAGTTTCAACATCTTTTTTGTAATGTGGTGACCAAAACTGGATGCAGTATTTCAGATGTTGCTTTACTAAGGATTTATAAGGTGGTGCTACTACTCCACGTGATTTTGAGTCTATGCCTCTGTTTATACAACCATGGATTGTATTAGCTTTTTGGCTGGTGCTGCACACAGGTCCCTCTCGCGGTTACTGTTTTTGAGCGAGGTTTTGCCTAAACTATATTTGTACTTTTTATTTCTGCTGCCTAGCTGTAAAACCTTGCTTTTGTAGGTAGTCAATTTCCTGTTATTGGATAGGGCTCATTGTTCAAGTCAAGATCTTTTTGGATCCTGAATTTGTCTTCTGAGGTGTTGGCTATTCCTGCCAGCTTAGCGCCATCTGCAAATTTGATGAGTTCCCCTTCTATTCTCTCATCTAAGTCATGATATTGAATAGTACTGGGCCTAAGAGGGAACCTTGTGATACTCCACTAATTCCTTCCTTCCATGTAGATGTAGTACGATTGTTGTGGTTGGCTCTGCCCCAGCTCCTGCCCCAAGGAATGTGGAGGTGGATGCAGGGGAAACATCAACATGTCATAGGCCTGTTTTATTGCCGACAGAGGCAGGTAGTGCAGTTTCCTCGGACGAAGAAGAAGGTGGGGGTGACTTGGAAGAGGGGGGCTTGGCACGCAGCCCAGGAAGCCAATCTCCATTATCTTCGGTCGATTCGGATGCAGAAGTCTTGGACCCATGCAGGCGCAGAGTTATGCGTAGAAGAGACCAATTGAGGACATATTACAGGAGATAAGAGAGGCCACCTGTGTTTGGGTGGGGCTCTAGTAATTAGAGCTGCTGATACAAAGAGCAGCGTGTTGGTTTGGCCGTTGTGAAAGATTATCTGATCGCAGTTCTTCAGGACCGTGTCTTGCTGTTTTCCGGAGTTTGTTGATTTTTCACGCCTTTGAAATCAAAACAGAGCAAAGTGTGTGTGTCTCACTTCGTTGGAAGAAGGAAGGCTGTGACGTTTCTTCACAGCTGCTAGCTAAGTACTTAAGGTCTAATTAAGGGAATTGTATAGACTACCAGGTTGTTTTGGGACGAGTGCCCTTTGCAATACAAAAAGGGTGCTTTGTTTCTTTTGAATTTTGTGATAAAGAACGTTGTTTTGAATTTTCAAACGTGTGTGTTTCTGAAATTTGTACCCTTGAATTTTTGGGAGGCTCCTATCAGAGAGCCCGGAAGAACAACGATTAAGAAACGTGTTGAGTACAGTTTGTCAGCCAGTTATAAATCTATCTGGTGGTGATGCTATCTGCCCCACATTTTTCTCATTTACCAAGAAGTAGGTTGTGGTCTACTTTGTCAAATGTATATTTCATGTAAACATACCAAATATTTCATTTTTCATTTTATATGAAATATATTTATTTTATATGAAAAATATTTTTAACACACAAAAAAGATGGAAAGACGCTATCAACTATCTCAGATTTACAGTCTAGGATTGATGAGATGTATATGCATTTTGCTTGTGAACCGGGTCTTTATTGATGTAATAGAAAAACCAATCAATGTAATTTTGCATGATTTAATGCTGCATTTAAAAACCAAGCTTTTAAAACTAATACATATAAACAGAACAGTAGGTTGAGTTGGATCGAAATTACCTGATGTTGAACCAAATTAGTAAGAATTCCATGTGAGTTTTGTAGAAGACCACACCCCATAATTAACCATGCAGCTGAGAATGTTTTTTATCTGATTAGTTCCCCATTTAATTTCACTTGTGAAATCAATTGTGTAAAGCAAAGAGGACGAATGTTCTTCTTCAGAGAATATTCTATTGTCTGGACAGGTAAACAGAGCAGAAAACTACCATTAGATCCATCTGTAGTCATCCATTCTCCCACTGCTAGAAATTTAGGTCTTGTCTCCTTCCCTTTCTCCAAATTTCAGATGTTATAGTAGCGGTGGCTGGGGGATTCTGGAAATTGAAGACCACGGATCCTAAAGTTGCCAAGGTTTGATACCCCTGTTCTATAGCATTGTTCTCACATTTTTAAGGTGAAATCTGATTACAGTGATCCCCCGTTTATTGCGTCCCCAACCATTGCGAACAGGGTACTTCGCTATTTTTCAACCCGGAAGTCAAAAATACCATCTACGCATGCGTGCCGGGCACGCATGCGTAGATGGCAGCGGCTTCCCTGGGTCTTCCCCCTCTTGCTGGCGTCAGCGAGGAGTTTCCCCACCGCCCACGCAAACTCCTCGCTGCCGCCCGCCCTTCGCCCGCCCACGCCGTTCATTCTCGCCGCTTTTGAGCTGAGTCCGGGAGCGAATTCGCTCCCGGACTCAGCTCAAAACCGCCGATAGCAAGCGGCAAGGAACGGCTTGTCTCGGCGCTTTCGAGCTGAGTCCGGTCAGCTCGAAAGCGCCGAGACAAGCCATTCCTTGCCGCTTGCTATCGGCGGTTTTGAGCTGAGTCCGGAAGCGAATTCGCTTCCGGACTCAGCTCAAAACCGCCGATAGCAAGCGGCAAGGAACGGCTTGTCTCGGCGCTTTCGAGCTGAGTCCGGTCAGCTCGAAAGCGCCGAGACAAGCCGTTCCTTGCCGCTCGAAAGCGCCGAGAGCCAGCGCCCCCCGGACCCCCAACCCGGGTTTGGGGGGCTGCTAGGAAGCCCTCCATGCCGGCGGCAAACAGCCGCCCCGCCCCCAATCTTCGGCTCCTCGCTAGCGCTGTGGGAGTAAAAACGTCATCTGCACATGCGCAGATGGTGTTTTTACTTCCGCAGCGCTACTTCGCGAAAACCCGCTCGTTGCGGGGGGTCCTGGAACGGAACCCTCGCAACGAGCGGGGGTCTACTGTACATCCAAACTCAGAAGAATTAAAGAGTGGAAATGCCCTTTTGGAATTTCTTTTTGGATAAACAGAAGGAAACTCCTCTATCTGATCACTTCCATATGATCCTAATTACAAGTTGCATCACGCAGTTACTCAGGCCCTCGTCACCTCTGGTCTTGACTATTGCAACACGCTCTATATGGGGCTACCCTTGAAAAGTGTTTGAAGACTGCAGATAGTCCGGAATGCAGCCATATAACACCTACACTCCACGAACTGCAATGGCTACCTATTAGTCTGTGGTCACAATTCAAGGTGTTGGTTATTATCTATAAAGCCTTACATTAGGGCCAGACTACTTACGGGACCGTCTTCTGCCATGTACCTCAAGGAAACCAATAAGATCACAGAGGGTTGGCCTTCTCTGGGTCCCTCCGACTAAGCAATGCAGGTTGGCGGGACAGCGAGGGAGGGCCTTCTCTGTGGCTGCCCCAACTCTATGGAATCAACTCCCCCTCGATGTCCATATTTCTTCCACACTGTTGACCTTTCAAAAGGCTACGAAGACCTGGCTTTGCCAGCAGGCCTGGGGTGCCATGAATTTACATCTTTCAGTGGCCAAATCATATTGAATGGTATGTTGTGTTGATTGGATTGCTGAGTTGTGAGTTTTTACTGGGGTTATTGTTTAAATTTATATTGGACTTCTTTTTATTGTTAACTATATTTTGTTGTAAGCCGCCCTGAGTCCTTCGGGATTGGGAGGCATAGAAGTCAAATAAATAAATAAATCATCCTAAACTAGCAAGCTGGTTAACTGTCCGAGACATGAGGAACCTATTCAGATAACACTGAATCACATTTAGCAAATGTTTATATATATTTGCTTTGAAGTCTGTGAGATCATTGGGGACTATGGTTCAAGGGAATATCCGGAGAAGTGTTTTACTGACTGCATTTCTGTTCAGCTTTCTCAGGGTCTTTCCAAATTAAAGGCAGAAAATCCCCGCAATTCTGTACAATTTCTATTTTATCACTTACAATTGACTGCGTAATTTCATATAGATTTCCTCTGTATGGCTGGAAGCATATAGTGTTGACTCAGTAATGCTACGGTTGGGGTATCGATTGTTATTTTCAAATGTACAAACATAATCCTTTGATACATTAAACCAAAAAAAGTTATACTTTTCCATATCTAGTTTATTCTTTTCTGATTTGTTTTGTTTCTGTTTCTTTGGAAAAGTAGTTGTTCTTTTCTTAAAAAAAAAAATAAGCAAAACAGAAGGAGAGTTGTTTTTCTGGCTGCACTTACAAGAGAAATAAGGAATTACAGACGTTGTGGTGTGTTAAATGAAGGAGCATGTGTTGCAAAAGAAAATTGTATCGGGATTACAGTAAATGCAGAAAGCCATCAATTGTGGCAGCAGAACTGTGGTAAAGTACTTGGCATCTTCTCCTTCGACTATATTTGGATGTCTTCAAAACATCCACGTTGCCACCACAGAGTGTTTGCTCCAGCTGCAGAATTGTTCCTGCAGGCAATTATGAGGATATGATTTCATCAGCCACAGCTATACACTGTGATGACAAAGCTCAGTCTTTCACCGACCTGGTACCCACCAGCTATGCTGGGATATCTACTTCCAATATTTCCAGCTAAATTGATGTTTAATCCAGGAGTGATAGAACATTCCTACTTCCCCCTGCTCTTTTCTCTGGCCACTTGTAAATGTGGTTTGAAACTTACTTACTTATGTATGTATGTATTTATTTATTTATTTATTTATTTATTTATTATTTAGATTTGTATGCCGCCCCTCTCCGCAGACTCGGGGCGGCGCACAACAAAGTGAAACAATTTACAACAAATCTACATTACAGTTTAAAAATATTTTAAAAAACCCATTTTCTAAACAAACAAACTTCCTATATATGGGAAACCAAGTGCTAAACTATTACAGTGTTCCCTCGATTTCCACGGGGGATGCATTCCGAGACCGCCCGCGAAAGTCGAATTTCCGCGAAGTAGAGATGCGGAAGTAAATACACCATTTTTGGTTATGGACAATATCACAAGCCATCCCTTAACACTTTAAACTCCTAAATTACCATTTCCCATTCCCTTAACAACCATTTACTCACCATTGTTACTGATACTCACCATTGAATAGCGATCCTGATATTTATAAACATAATTATTTATAAACAATAATTATTTTTTTGTTATTTATTTGCAAAAATTATTAGTTTAGCGATGACGTGTGACGTCATCGGATGGAAAAAAAACGTGGTATAGGAAAAAACCGCAAAGTATTTTTTAATTAATATTTTTTAAAAAACCGTGGTATAGGCTATTCGCGAAGTTCGAACCTGCGAAAATCGAGGGAACACTGTATAGTGTTTTATTGTTGAAGTCAATACCCATAATCAATCAAAAACGTAGGAATTATGAGAGTTAATCTAATAACGATTGGGATGCTTGTTTAACCCAGTGAAATGAATGTTTGCGAGTGCAATTTTAATTTATTACAATTTGTGACTAGAAATATGATTCATTCTTTGTCAAGTGGACCAGGTGTCCACTTGACTGATTTTTGCAGCCTTATTTGAAAAGAAACCATCACAAAAACAACACACATGATAGGAAAAAAATGTGCTCTTTCAAATGAAATAAAAATGAAGATGATTGAAGGTGAGAAAACAGAGAGCTCCGTTTCATCACTTTCAATCATCGTCATTAGAAAGAGCAAGTTTTTTTCTATCGCTCTTTGTTTTCTCACCTTCAATCATCTTCATTTTTATTTCATTAGAAAGAGCAAGTTTTTTTTTCTATCGTATATGTTGTTTTTGTGATGGTTTCTTTTCAAATAAGGCTTCAATTTCACCCGGTCCACTTGACAAAGAATGACCCATATGCATCCTTTCCTTCCCAATTGAATTCTTCTGAAAATTCTCTACATTTTACACCTCAGTTACGAGCATTCTTATTATCTGTCCTGCATGTCCTATAGTCACTTTAAAATAAAGTTCAGCTATCATTCTAGTAGACTTCTTTCTGGGATATGGGTGAGGGGAGAGCACCATGGTTTGGGTTGGCCCTGTCCCCCTTGCTGCATATACCATAGTTTTACTGGCTGCCGATCTGTTTCCGGACACAATTCAAAGTGTTGGTTATGACCTATAAAGCCCTACATGGCATAGGACCAGAATATCTCTGAGACCGCCTCCTGCCGCACGGACCCCAGCAACTGGTGAGGTCCAACAGAGTTGGTCTCCTTAGGGTCCCGTCGAGCAAACAATGCTGGCTGGCGAGACCTAGGGGAAGAGCCTTTTTGTGGGGGTCCCGGCCCTCTGGAATCAGCTCCCCCCGGAGATTCGCACTGCCCCCACCCTCCTTGCCTTCCGAAAGAGTTTAAAAACTCATCTCTGCCACCAGGCCTGGGGTTTTTAGACCTTCCCCATTCTTTTTTAAAGAATTGTTTTATACTACTACTAATACTACTACTACTACTAATAATAATAATAACAACAACAACAACAATAATAACAACAAGAACAGCAACATACTCAGCTGCTGCAAAGAGATCGCACAGACAGACTACAAGCATAGACATGATGCTGTGGCACAGATGATCCACTGGAACTTGTGCCGGAACTACCATTTAGCAGTGGCAAAGAACTGGTGGGATCATAAGCCCGAAAAAGTGGTCGAAAATGAGCAAGCAAAACTACTGTGGGACTTCCGACTTCAGACTGACCGAATTCTGAAGCATAACACACCAGACATCCTGATTGTGGAGAAAAAGAAAGTATGGATCATCGACATCACAATCCCAGGGGACAGCAGAATTGAGGAGAAGCAGCTAGAGAAATTAGTGAAATAGAAGATCTAAAAATCGAGCTGCAACGTCTCTGGCATAAGCCAGTGAATGTGGTCCCAGTGGTACTTGGCACGCTGGGCGCAGTGCCGAAGGATCTCAGCGGACATTTGAAAACCATCAGAATTGACAAAATCTCCATCTGTCAATTGCAAAAGTCCGCTTTACTGGGATCGGCAAACATAATTCGTCGCTACATCACGCAGTCCTAGATGTTTGGAAAGCGCCCAACTGGTGATGAAATATGAAATCCAGCATAGTGATCTCATTTGCTGTGTTGTATTGACATAATAATAATAATAATAATAATAATAATAATAATAATAATAATAATATATTAGATTTCTATGCCGCCTCTCTCCGAAGACTCAGGGCGACTCACAACAATAATAAAACAGTGTGACAAATGTATTGTTAATTGGATTGTTTACTATTGTTTTCTGTTTTTGTATATGTTATGAGCCGCTCCAAGTCCCCAGAGAGGGACGGCATACAAATCCAATTAAATCTTACTTAATACTGTGCGTTCAAAATTAATCTGAGAGAGCCACCATATTTTTGCTTAGATTGGTCAAACAGGAAGAAGCTTTGAAAAGAAGTCCCTTTAAGTTTTGCTGAAATATTTCAAAGGGGCAGATGGAATTCATTTCTTCTACTAAGAAGTTCAATGCCGTTCATATGACACCAGCCAAACCCAAGATTGAGATATTATAGGAAGGCTTGAAGCAGTCCTGATATTTGTAGAAATATTAAGAATTTTTAGAGGGAAAAAATGAAGAGGATAGAGCTATTTATTTTATTTATTTATTTGTCAAGCATATACCAGGTAGTAGGTATTGGTATAAATGTAAACATTAGCAAAGTAGGTACAGGTAAATTAGACAATAGGACAGTAGGAAAGGGACAGTAGGCTAAATGATGCGCTTATGCACGCCCCCTTATAGGGAATGGGGTGAGGTTGAGTGTAGATAGTCTAAGGTTAACGTTTTGGGGGATTGGGGTAGAAACCACAGAGTCAGGTAGTGCATTCCAGATATTGATTACTCTGCTGCTAAAGTCATATTTTCTGCAGTCGAGTTTGGAGCAGTTTACATTAAGTTGGAATCGATTATGTGCTTGTGAATTGTTGCGGTTGAAGCTATTTGGGGCCATTATGGCTAATGTTTGGGAGATAATACATGATGATGCCTTTGGAGACAAACTAAATAGAAAATCACAAGAAAAGTTCTTGTGGAAGGGCCCCACCTATGGAGACTTTTGTCCAAATATTTTCTTTGCCACCATCTGTGCCGGTGCCTGGAGGCTGTTGGAGTCTGGGTGTCAACAGGCTCAAACTCAACCCTGACAAGACGGAGTGGTTGTGGGTCCTACCTCCCAAAGACAACTCCATCTGTCCGTCCATTACCCTAGTGGGGGGAATTATTAACCACCTCGGAGAGGGTCCGCAACTTGGGCGTCCTCCTCAATCCACAGCTAACATTAGAGCACCATCTTTCAACTGTGGCGAGGAGGGCGTTTGCCCAGGTTCGCCTGGTGCACCAGTTGCGGCCCTATTTGGACCGGGAGTCACTGCTCACAGTCACTCATGCCCTCATCACCTCGATGTTCGACTACTGCAACACTCTCTACATGGGGCTACCTTTGAAAAGTGTTCGGAAACTTCAGATCGTGCAGAATGCGGCCGCGAGAGCTATCGTGGGGCTTCCAAGATCTGCCCACATTTCGCCAACACTCCATGGCCTGCACTAGTTGCCGATCAGTTTCCAGTCACAATTCAAAGTGTTGGTAATGACCTATAAAGCCCTACACGGCATCGGACCAGAATACCTCCAGGACCGCCTTCTGCCGCACAAATCCCAGCGGCCAATCAGGTCCCACAGAGTTGGCCTTCTCCGGGTCCCATCGACAAAACACTTGTTTGGCGGGACCCAGGGGAAGAGCCTTCTCTGTGGTGGCCCTGGCCCTCTGGAACCAACTCCCCCCGGAGATTCGAATTGGCCCTACTCTTCCCGCCTTCCGCAAGATGTTGAAGGCCTATCTATGTCGCCAGGCATGGGGGAAATAACTATCTCCTGCCCCCCACCTTTTTTTTTGACTGTAATACATGAGAATGGTGTGATTGTGCAGTAATGAATGTTTCTAATTTGTACTCTGTATATTGTATTGTTGTTGTGAGCCGCCCCGAGTCTTCGGAGAGGGGCGGCATACAAATCTAATAAATCTAAATCTAATCTAAATCTAAAATCTGAAGAACTTTATAATTAAATGGATGTTTAATTCTGGAGAAGCTTATCCTCTTTGTCATTAACTCTCCTTCTTTCAGTAATTCTTTCAGGCTATTTTACGTGGGGGAGGGAGGATAATTTCATTAAAAAAAATTACTGTTTATTGTTTGTTTGCTCTTTTGTTTTGCTAACTGCAAAACTGGAGCAACTCATTTAAAGGAGGTAAGTGCAGCATCAAATATTGTATGAGTTAAGTAAAGATATGGTATATCCTGGAATATGGAATACTAAAACTAAATAGAACCATTGTGTATGCCCAGATATACAAGCTGCCTGTTTTGAACAGAATGATATAAGGATGCTTTAACTCTCGAGTAGGGGTTTGAACCAGGCAATTTAAACCCTGTTTCTTCTTCCTAATTAAGATGAAATGCTTTGGTGGTCTTTAGATGGATTAATGAGAGCCTGTCACCTATAATAATTATGATTATTATTGTGATTGTAAGCTGATTTGTGTATTGGCAGCAAGCCATGGAGAAGACCAGGAAATTAATGGGAGTGAGTTTGAATAATTATTTGCTCCAAATAGAGGAAGGAAGGAATGTAAACATATAAATAAATAGCATAGATAAGTAGGATTCCTTGCAATTTTCTATTTCTTTATGAGAGTTTGCCACATGAAAAAGCCACATACTGATAGTATTTGGACAATTGTGTATAACATAATGAATTTTTAGTTCTTCCTAAAGATATGGTATACCTTCAATTATTCTTAAACTATTTTGTTTTGATTTTTATTTTATTGATTAAATTTATTGGCCACCGATCTTACCGCAGGGTAGCATTGCCATAATAAATCAATTGAATTTTTCCACCCACCATTTCCAACGTTTTGCTTATGAGAAATAATTATTTATGTTATGGAGGACATAAAAGGGGACTTTGCCTGTTGTTGAAAAGCACCCTCATCATCTTATTGAACATCACTATTCTTTTAAGCTCTGCTGTCCTTTGAAGATGGATAGATGGCATTTAATGCCCCATGAGACACCACTTCTGTAAAAGTAATAAAAATCCCCTTTTTTCTATTTGTCTCTCATTTTAGTTGAGTGAGCAATTTGGGTTCAGTTTAACACATGAAATGCTGTAACATAGCTTCCTTTGTAACTGGGACTGGAGGGTGACTTCAGGGTATTATTCCCTGAACAATACAGTGATACCTTGTCTTACGAACTTAATTGGTTCCGGGATGAGGTTTGTAAGGTGAAAAGTTTGTAAGACAAAACAATATTTCCCATAGGAATCAATGGAAAAGCAATTAATGCATACAAGCCCAAAACTCGCCCCTTTTGCCAGCCGAAGCGCCCGTTTTTGCGCTGCTGGGATTCCCCTGAGGCTCCCCTCCATGGGAAACCCCACCTCTAGACTTCAGTGTTTTTGTGATGCTGCAGGGGAATCCCAGCAGCGCAAAAATGGGTGCTCGCTGGCAACGGAAGTCCGGAGGTGGGGTTTCCCAGCGAGGGGAGCCTCAACGAAATCCCAGCATCACAAAAACACGGAAGTCCTCGAAACCCCACCTCCGGACCTCCGTGTTTTTGTGATGCTGTGATTTCGTTGAGGCTCCCCTCGCTGGGAAACCCCACCTCCGGACTTCCGTTGCCAGTGAAGCGCCTGTTTTTTCGCTGCTGGGATTCCTCTGCAGCATCGCAAAACCACGGAAGTCTGGAGGTGGTGTTTCCAATGGAGGGGAGCCTCAGGGGGATCCCAGCAGTGCAAAAACAGGTGCTTCGCTGGCAACAGAAGTCCGGAGGTGGGACATCCCAGTGGCGGCGGCTTGGGTTTGTAAGGTGAAAATTGTTTGGAAGAAGAGGCAAAAAAATCTTAAACGAGGGGTATGACGAGGGGTTTGTAAGACGAGGTATCACTGTATTTTGTTTTGTTGACCATAGTGTCTGCTTACAAGGCAAGGGAGTGCTTGGTGATCTGCTGCCCTAATGATTTATTCTAAGACAGTGAGGGCGAACCTATGGCATGGGTGCCACAGGTGGCCTGCGGAGCCATATCTGCTGGCACATGAGCCGTTACCCAAGCTCAGCCCCAATGTGCATGTGTGTGCCAGCCAGCTGATTTTTGGCTCACACAGAGGCTCTGGGAGGGTGTTTTTGGTTTCCAGAGAGCATCGGGGGGGGGGGGGGGGATGAGGGAGAGTGTTTTTACTGCAGCTTTGTGGAAACTATACATGCCACAGAAAAACTATACAGTGTTCCCTCGATTTTCACGGGGGATGCGTTCCGAGACCGCCCGCGAAACTTGGATTTCCGTGAAGTAGAGATGCAGATATAAACACACCATTTTTGGCTATGGACAGTATCACAAGCCATCCCTTAATACTTTAAACCCCTAAATTACCATTTCCCATTCCCTTAACAACCATTTACTCACCATTATTACTGGCACTCCCCATTGAATAAGACACTTAGTGATCCTGATATTTATAAACATTATTATTATTATTATTATTATTATTATTATTATTTATTAGATTTGTATGTCGCCACTCTCCCTAGACTCGGGGTGGCTTACAGCAATAATAAAAACAATGTATAACAAATCTAATATTTAAAATATCTAAAAACACCTTATTTAAAAAGCAAGACATACACACAAACATACCATGCATAAACTATATAAGCCTGGGGAAATGTCTCAATTCTCCCATGCCTGATGGCAGAGGTGAGTTTTGAGGAGTTTATGAAAGGCAAGGAGGGTGGGAGCAATCCTAATCTCCGGGGGGAATTGGTTCCAGAGGGTCGGGGCTGCCACAGAGAAGGCTCTTCCCCTGGCTCCCGCCAGACGACATTGTTTAGTCAACGGGACCCGGAGAAGGCCAACTCTGTGGGACCTAACTGGTTGCTGGGATTCGTGCAGCTATTCTGGTCTGATGCCATGAAGGGCTTTATAGGTCATAACCAACACTTTGAATTGTGACCGGAAATTATTTATTAACAATAATTTTTTGTTGTTATTTATTTGCAAAAATTACTAGTTTAGCGATGACGTATGACGTCATCAGGCAGGAAGAACCATGGTATAGAAAAAACCCCGCAAAGTATTTTTTAATTAATATTTTTTGAAAAACCGTGGTATAGGCTATTCACGAAGTTCGAACCCGCGAAAATCGAGGGAACACTGTATACAAGGTCAACTGCAATGATTACAAAAAATATTTTTTGTAGACCTGTGCAATTTGCAACCCTCTTGAACAAAAACAGCTAAACCATTTTTAATATGTAAGTCCACGACTTACAACAATTCATTTACCAGCTGTTCGAAGATACGACAGGGCTGAAAAAAGAGACTTATGATTGGCTCTCACACTTAAAGTCGTCGTATTCCTTGCAATCCCATGATTAAAATTCAGAACCTTGTTAACTGGCATAGTTGATGATGATTACAGCATTACAGAGTCACGTGAACTGCACTGCTAGCTTCCAAGTCTATGAAGGAAGCTGGATCCGTTAAATGATTGTATGTTTCACTTAACAATTGTGATGGCCATGGCAAAAAAAAAAGCTGTATCATTGGGCACAAATCACTTAGCAAGGGAAGTCTTGGTCCCAATTTTCGTCATAAGCTGAGGACTACCTGTAGTACTTAAGGCATCAGGCTAGAAATCAGGAGATTGTGAATTCTGGTGTGCCTTAGGTACAAAGTCAGTTGGGTAAACTTGGGTTAGCCACTTTCTCTTAGCCCTGGGTTGGAGACAATGGCAAGCCACTTGTAAAGGAAACTGCAAGGACTTCAAGAATTGGGCATGATTGAATGGAAAAAAGAAAAGGAGCTGCTTGTTGTTTTCGGTTCTGTATTAGTCGAGGAGCAATATAAAAAGAATGTAACTGTCTTTAAGTGCCCAGCATTTTCTTAAGGGAAAATCATATGCAGAGTTAAACCTTCAGGGACCTATTTCCAACAAGCAATGAGAACTATTTTTGTCCAGTTCTTATTTTGCTTTATGTGAGCTATTAAGAAATACATAAAAATTACATGCATTCATATTACTCATAAATATCTAAAAGGAACAAAACATATATAAGGCTGGGGTTCTTTTAAACCCACTAGCGCACAAATTTTAGCCCAATGCAAGTTGCTTTAGAACAGTGTTTCTCAATTATTTTCTGTTACGCCTCCCCTAGGAAGAAGTAAACATTTCGCGCACCCGCAACTCTCTGCTGGGATGATTGTTTGTAATATTCAGCACATTTTCTCTGCAAAAACTCAAGTGGCTTATCAGCGTGATTGGGGTACAATGTGTTTAAGTGGCACCTTAATTTATTTGGCTTCATGTTGTCTGCTGCCAATATTTTTAAACACAGTAAACATAGTGGTCTTTCCTAGTCTCCCACTGTAGTCACAGTGAAGCCAAGCGCTACATGTGCTTCATCATATTCCCTCGTCTTAGCTTTCGGGAGACTTAGGTTTGTCTCATAATCTCCGTCTCTCTCCGTTCTTTTCATCCCTGCTAAATATTTTCCCATGGTGTCTCTTAAAGGTTTGTTATATGCACTTCATATCTCCTACTCTGTGCTGTGTGCCATTGGTGCAAAAAACCCCTACTCCTTGCGGCAAAAAAAGCATGTTCCCCGGAGTACCTTGCTCCCCCGACATTGCTCTGCGCCTCCCCCCCCCCAATGGGGACGTGCCCCACTATTTGAGAAACACAGGGTGAATTGAGACATCTCCCCCAGGCCTATACAGTTTATGCATGGTATGTTTGTGTGTATGTTTTGCTATTTAATAAGTGGTTTTTAGTGACTTTTAATTATTAGATTTTGTTATACATTGTTTTATTATTGCTGTGAGCAGCCCCGAGTCTACGGAGAGGGGCGGCATACAAATCTAATAAATAATAATAATAAAATAATAATAATATTTTGGTAGTTTTGCTAAAATTAGTTAAGCTTGTATTTGAGTTATAAGTTGGACACAAGTACACTCTTTGCACTGTTAAGAACATAATAAGAGCTGTGCTGAATCAGGCCAAAGCCCACCGAGTCCAGCATTCTGTGTCGCACATTGGCCCACCAATTGTACATGGGGATCTTGAGCAGAAACAAGGCAAGACCCTCCCTTTCCCTTGACCCCCAACAAATGGTACTCAAGGGAATCCTGCCTGCCTCAACCAACATAAAGGCAGCACCTGGACATCCATTTCAATAACCACCGATACACTTGGCATCCATGAATCTGTCTAATCCTGCCTTGAAGCTATCCAGGCTGACTCTTCTTCTTCAGAATATTGCAATCTTTCTCCAAGAAATACCATTACTAATACAGTATTCCCTCGATTTTCGCGGGTTCGAACTTCACGGAAAGTCTATACCACGGTTTTTCAAAAATATTAATTAAAAAATACTTTGCGGGGGTTTTCTCTATACCACGGTTTTTCCCACCCGATGACGTCATATGTCATCACCAAACTTTCGTCTGCCTTTAATAAATATGTCTTTTAATAAACTTTAATAAATAAACATGGTGAGTAATAATCTGAATGGTTGCTAAGGGAATGGGAAATTGCAATTTAGGGGTTTAAAGTGTTAAGGGAAGGCTTGTGATACTGTTCATAGCCAAAAATAGTGTATTTACTTCTGCATCTCTACTTCGCGGAAATTCAACTTTCGCGGGCGGTCTCGGAACGCATCCCCTGCAAAAAGCGAGGGAACACTGTACTCCCTTTTTCATATCATAGAGCATGATCTATATTAGTGATTGTGAACCTTTTTCCCTTCGGGTGCCAGAAGCACACACGCATGTGTCCATACCCATAATTTAATACCTCCCACCCCTGCGCATGTGCATGTCCCCCCCCACGCTGCCCCCCCATGCATGCATGGCCTCCCTCCCCCGTTTCCTGACTTCCAGTAGGCCCATTTTTCACCCACTCCACACTCCAGAAGTTTCCTTGGAGCTTGGGGAGGGTGAAACCACCCGGTTCCCTGGAGGCCCTCCAGAGGACAAAAACGCCCTCTCAGAGCCTCTGCGCAAGCCAAAAATCAGCTGGCCAGATTACATAATACATTAATCAATCAGAATTTTGTTCCTGTTAAAATAGGTGGGGACTCACAGATGTTTTAATGGAAATGAGGTTTTGATTAATATAGTGGTTGCAGTAGAAAGTTATTTCAGTCTGAGTTGAACTCTCTGCTCTGTTTGTCATATGTTTTGGCTGTACATACCTCCATTGTTTTAAACCAAAAATTTGTTCAGGAATGGAATTCTAAGGAAGACAATGGAAAAGCTGGGTTTAATGCTCTCTTTAATCTACACTGTGCTCACTTTGTTGGCTGTTTAATAAAGGAAAAGCAACTATGCAGGGACTATTGCCATGTTTGGTTTAACTCATAGTCAAGATTCTGAATAATTTACAATGAGAGTAAAATGAATGGACGGCTGATTTTTCACAAAAGTGCCTTGGATGGGGTGAGTTGCCTTGATTCTATCTATTTCAGTTCCAGCCTCTATTAACAACAATATGGCCAATCAACTCAGTTTCATGTATTAATAAGCTATCTTTGTATATATGAGCTAACCCAAGATTTGATTATGTAAATATATTTAAAAGGTAAAGATTTCCCTCGCACTGCCTCTAGGGCAGTGTTTCCCAACCTTGGCAACTTGAAGATATCTGGACTTCAACTCCCAGAATTCCCCAGCCAGCATTTGCTGGCTGGGGAATTCTGGGAGTTGAAGTCCAAATACCTTCAAGTTGCTAAGGTTGGGAAACACTACTCTAGGGGATGGTGCTCATCTCCGTTTCAACACCGGAGAGCCAGTGTTGTCCAAAGACATCTCCATGGTCATGTGGCCAGCATGATTAAGTGCCAAAGGCACGCAGAACACTGTTGCCTTCTCACCGAAAGTAGTCCCTATTTTTGTACTTGGTTTTTTGCACGCTTTCGAACTGCTAGGTTGGTAGAAGCTAGGACCAAGTAATGGGAGCTCATTCTGTTACGCGATGCTAGGGATTCAAACTGCCAAACTTTTTGATGGACATGCTCAGTGTCTTAGCCACTGAGCTACCACATCCTATATATATATAAGATGGAGAGATAGGGAGGGAGAGAGGGAGGGAGGGAGATAGATACATAGATAGATAGGGAGATAGATAGATAGATAGATAGATAGATAGATAGGGAGATAGATAGATAGATAGATAGATAGATAGGGAGATAGATAGATAGATAGATAGATAGATAGATAGATAGATAGATAGATAGATAGATAGATAGGGAGATAGATAGATAGATAGATAGATAGATAGATAGATAGATAGATAGATAGGGAGATAGATAGGGAGATAGATAGGGAGATAGATAGGGAGATAGGGAGATACAAAGATACAGATAGATACAGATATAGAGAAGAAAGAAAGACAGAAAGATAGATAGATAGATAGATAGATAGATAGATAGATAGATAGGGAGATAGGGAGATACAAAGATACAGATAGATATAGAGAAGAAAGAAAGAAAGAAAGAAAGAAAGATAGATAGATAGATAGATAGATAGAAAGATATGTAGATAGATAGAAGGATGATAGAGTAAAATTCATTTGAAGAACTCTGTTAAGTCTTCTTTGAACCTTGATATAAAGTCTATATATATATTCTCCGTACTGAAGGAGCGGGTCCAGCAGTCACATGGGTTGCTCATGTCCAATCCGGTGGAACTGAGCCTAGTATTAAAAAAGCTTGCCGGATCCGCCCCTTCCCCAGAATTCGCTCAGTTCGCATATCCTGCGGTTGTATTGTGATAGCTCGTTCAACATTCGTTCAACATTCTAACACCTTCCCTTCGATCTTTTCCTTCAAAAATAGTAAGACTGTTTATCCTTATTGATTCTTTATTACATATATATTAAAGGGCTTAAAATATACCTCCTGCGGAGTGAGACGGCTTCTAGTCTCCTGGACTTAGTCGATCGCTTTCCCTTTAAGGCATATTCGGAGCGATTTTTCGGCGCGAAGGCCTTCGCGCCCTTTTTAAATCTAGGCCTCTCGTGTTGGCCTCCTGCCAGCCGCGTAGGCCTCAGTCCACCGCGTGGATCCCGGAGCGGGCCTTGGGGGTCCCAGGCTAAATTCTCCACCGGCTAAGCCTCCAACCAGAGTGCCTTGGTTTACTTAATTGAAAAGTTTAGGGAGGCTGGCCCCGCTGGATTTGGGGGCACGAACTCTGGGTTTGCCCAGATTGTCCTCACGTCTCAGCAGCTTCGAGGCCTCGAAGCAGGATCCATTCCTCTTGGGAAGTCCTTAAAATTCTTCTCCTTTTCTATTCAGTTATTGGCTCAGCCTTGTCTTCTGTTAAATTTCAGACTATGGCTTCCTTTCCCAAGAGAGGCACAACTAAAGGTCCCAGAGAGGCCAGGCCTACAGGCGATGAGATTACTAGTATCCCCCAGGCCTCTTCCTCCTCTTCTCCTGGGGCCCGCCCCTCGACTAAGGTCACCAGGGCCGAGAAGAGAAGGGACCTAGCCCTACAGAGAATCCATGACAAATCAGCAAAACGTTTAAAAGTGCAGGCCCAAGTACTTAGTAGTCAAGACCCCCCAGAGGCTTCTAGTCTACCTCCTTCTGGGGTCCCTGTGTTATCTCTGGATGAGCCTAACCTAGACAGACCCCAACCTAACCTATGGGGCATAGGGCCAGAGGAACCAGATATTATTGAAGATCCCTCCCAGCCAGGATCCTCCCAGGCCTTTAGGGATTCTTCTGCCATTCCTGCTGATATTTCTAATTTACCTCCTGAGTTCCAATCTATTTTTGCTGTGTTGTCTAAGGCCATTGATGCCAAACTCTCTTCCATTAATGAGCTTCCCTTACCTCCTCCTCCTCCTCGTCCCTCCCGCCCCTTGGGTTCTTCCCCAGCGGTTAGGGCTCCTATTCAGGATGATTCAGATTCCTCCCAGGACGAATATGAGGATATGGAGGATGATGAGGACCCTTTCCAAGGGCTATCAGACGATGAGGAATCCCAAATAAAGGTTCCTTCTCCAATTACCATTTTCCCTTCTCAATTATTCAAATCTCTCCTCCTCAAAGCTAGGATTTCTACGGGATTAGCGGCCCAGGAGAAACAAGCCTCCACTTCCACTGATCCCCCGGAGGAGAATTTACCTTATTTCACTGAGGAACAGGAGGATAACGAGGTAATTCCTATGCCTAAATTATTTAAAGATGCCTTGCTCAAACAGTGGGATTTCCCAGCTTCTAGTCTTAATCCCTCAACTAAAGACAGGAAGTTGTACAAACTTTCCTCTTCCTATGAAGAGCTTCTATCCTTTCCCAAACCGGATGAACCTGTCAAGATCCTTCATTCGGCAGCGGCTGTGCCGGGAGAGGCGGAGGAAGTCCTCCGCCCAGAGGACAAGCGCATTGAACAAATGCTCAAAAGAGGATTCACGGCAGATTCCTGGGCCATTAAAAGTTCTGCAGCAGCCTCCTTTTTCTCCAGAGCCATGCTGCTGTGGCTTCGCCAACTTCAACAGCATATTCCTCCCGATGACTTGAGAGGTCAACAAGACTTCAACAAGGTCTTTGCAGCTGCCCAGTACGTGGCGGATGCCACCTTGCAATCTACCAGATTTTCTGCTAAGTCTATTGCAGCTTCTACAACGGCAAGGAGACTCCTATGGATTCGCCCTTGGCAAGCGGGAGTACGCCAGAAGTGGCAGTTATCCCAGGGACCCTTAAAGCGCGACCTTCTTTTCGGTGATCTTCTGGATCCACTCCTCACGGAAACCACGGATAAGAAGAAAGTTTTGGGTCCAACCACAAAAAAGGCTACCAAAACGCAGTCCTTTCGTCGCCCGGGGCGCCAGCAAGATCAAGCGGCTTCCTATCAGAGATCTCCAGGTCAGTATTCCCCCCGCTTTCGTTCCCAAAGTAGGAACTCCAGGGGTAGAGGTTTTCGCTTCCAAAGGGGAGCTTCTTCTAACAGGGCCTCAAAAAAACCTAGATGGTAATTTTCCCTCTATTCCCATAGGGGGTCGCCTAGCCCATTTCGCCTCAAATTGGCGTCTCACCTCCAAGGACCCCTGGGTCATTGACACTGTTCAAACTGGCCTTCTTTTAGAATTTATTTCTCCTCCCCCCAAACGTTTTATTTCCTGCCCTTCTCCCAGGTCCTCCTCAGATTGTAACCGTATGGAGGAGGCCATTTCTCATCTATTGTCCATCAGAGCCATTCAACCGGTTCCTTCCGGTCAGAAGGGCCTAGGTTTTTACTCCATTTTATTTATGGTTCCAAAATCCTCTGGAGGTTGGAGAGCTATTTTGGATTTAAAGAAACTAAACCTATTCATCAAATATAGGAAGTTTAAAATGCACTCCTTATCTTCTATTTTGGCCGCCATTCACTCCGGAGATTTCATGGTCTCCTTAGACCTCACTGAGGCCTACCTTCACATTCCTATAGCCAAATGCCACAGGAAGTTTTTACGTTTTTCCTTTCAAGGCAGGCATTTCCAGTATAGGGCGATGCCATTTGGCCTTTCCTCGGCCCCTCGGGTCTTTACAAAGCTCTTGGGGTCCCTGGCGGCCTATATCCGGGCGTCTCCCATTCACATTTTATGTTATCTTGATGATATTTTGATTCATGGGAACTCCCTAGAGAAAGTGAAAACAGACCTTTCTGTCACCATGTCAGTCCTTCAGGACCATGGTTTTTCCATCAACTTTGAAAAAAGTCACCTCCAACCTTCCACATCCATTTCTCACCTGGGTTCCATTATCAATTCAGAATCTTCCCAGGTTTTTCTCTCTCCCGAGAGAAAACTCAGTATAGGGGAGTTAATTTCTAACATTTTATCTAATTCTTCAGTATCTATAGTCACTCTGTCTTCCCTTTTGGGGAAGATGGTGTCATGCATAGGCATCATTCCCTGGGCTCGCCTTCATGCTAGGGAACTCCAGTGGCTCCTATTACCCTTTCAGAGATCGGGGCACAGCAACTCAAATCGGCGCATTGTCATCCCACCAAGTGTTCGCAGATCCTTCAAGTGGTGGAAGTCTCCGGCCATGGACAAAGGATCCCCGTTCAGATGCCCGGATCAATTTGTCATCACCACAGATGCCAGTCTATCGGGATGGGGCGCCCACGCCCAGGGGATGATAGCCCAGGGCACGTGGTCCCCGGAGGAAGCTTCCAGGCCAATCAATTGGCTAGAGTTAAGAGCCGTTTCCCTGGCTCTGAAGCATTTCTCTCCTCGCATTCCCAACCGGCACGTTCTCATTCTCACCGACAACATTGCCACAAAAAGCCATATCTGCAGACAGGGGGGCACGAGATCCAAAGCTCTCATGAGGGAGGCCCTCAAGTTAGGCCTTTGGGCGGAAAAACATCTTCGGTCGCTCCTAGCCGATCACATCTCGGGGAGCCTCAACGTCCAGGCGGACTGGCTATCTCGAGCAACGATAGACCCAGGAGAGTGGAACCTCCATCAGGACCTGTTCCATCAAATCACCCTCAGATTCGGCCTACCAATCCTGGATCTCTTCGCGACCAATGCGAACGCCCAACTCCCTCGCTTCTATTCCAGATTTCCATCCCCGGGAGCGGAAGCAATCAATGCCCTCCGGAGTCCATGGCCTCCAGGCCTACTCTACGCATTTCCTCCGATTCCAATCCTCCCGGACGTGATTCACAAGGTCCTCACCGAGAGGGCCCGAGTAATCCTAATCGCCCCTCACTGGCCCCGCCGGCCCTGGTTCGCGGATCTCCAACAGCTGTCCGTCCAGGACCCTTGGCGACTCCCCGTTTCGGGGGATATGCTGCGGCAGGGGGCCTCTTTCCATCCAGACCCGGAGTGGTTCCACCTCACCGCCTGGCTGTTATCAGGAGAGATTTAGAACTGCGTGGTCATGACCCCGATTCAGTGGAGGTCATTTTAAAGGCCAGAAGGGGTTCGACCAATCGAATCTACGACCACACGTGGTCCAAGTTTCACCAGTGGTGTCTACAGGAAGGTCTCTCCCCTCTGTGCATCCCCATACACAGAATAATTTCCTTCCTTATGCAAGGCTTCCATAAAGGACTTTCCACCAGCACCCTCCGGCGTCATCTGGCAGCCATTTCATCTGTCCTAGGGGGTCCCCGCAGACAGCCTCTCCGATCCTTCCCTGAAGTTCAGGAATTCCTCAAGGGCATAGCCAACCTCAGACCTTCCAAGGTCCACAGGTACCCATCCTGGGATTTGCCACGGGTTCTCCATTCCCTCACGCAGGCACCATACGAACCCCTAAAATCGGCGTCCCTCAGGTACCTATCCTTTAAGGTAGCATTCCTGGTGGCTATTACCTCTGCCCGACGCATTTCGGAGCTGGCTGCCCTCTCAATCAGGCAGGACCTTTGTCAATTCCATCAGGACAAGGTAGTCTTGCGACTGGACCCCACCTTCTTACCCAAGGTCAGTTCCATGTTCCACAGATCTCAGGATATTGTCCTACCTTCCTTCTGCCTCCAACGAGACCATCCCTTGGCAATTAGATGGCACACCCTGGATCTCACCAGAGCGCTGAGAATCTATATCCAACGCACAGGACCCTTTCGGAGGTCAGAAGCACTTTTTGTAGCCTATCATCCCAGAGTCATGGGGGCCAAAGTGTCTTCAACAGTAATAGGCCGTTGGATCAGAGGGACTATATCTAAGGCCTATGAGTCGGCCTCCCTCTCAGTTCCAAGGAACATCACAGCGCATTCCACCAGGAGCGCAGCCACCTCGGCCGCTTGGGCCACTCAAGCCCCGTTGGAGGAGGTCTGCAAAGCAGCCACTTGGGCCTCGCCAAATTCCTTCATCAGGCACTACAAGATTGATTCTTACGCTTCAGCGGACGCTGCCTTCGGCAGAAGGGTACTCCAATCCGTTATCTCACACGATAGCAATCTAATCCCACCCTAGGGACCATCTATTGGGTATGTCCCATGTGACTGCTGGACCCGCTCCTTCAGTACGGAGAATAGGCGTTGATTGCTTACCTGAACGCCTCTTCTCGTACGGTGAGCGGGTACAGCAGTCACTTCCCGCCCTTGTATGTGTCTTCTTCACCTTTCTATAATCCTTTTTCCTCTAACAATGAGAGTTGAACACTACAGAGCTTCACAACTGAGCCTAGTCTATGGATTCGCGAATTCTGGGGAAGGGGCGGATCCGGCAAGCTTTTTTAATACTAGGCTCAGTTCCACCGGATTGGACATGAGCAACCCATGTGACTGCTGTACCCGCTCACCGTACGAGAAGAGGCGTTCAGGTAAGCAATCAACGCCTATTTTACATTACGCTAACTTACTCATCTTTATTATTTTGTAACTTGTAATATTCTCCACTAGCTTAAAGCAAACAGAAAAAAAATACACTTTGAGATGAAGCCCTCACTACATATTCCCGATTTGAGCAAAACTAAAGATTCACACTTCTGTTGCCAGTAGCTTGCGTTATTGCCTCAGGCAATTTTCCAATCATGACAGTCGAGCTGACACCAATACGCTCAATTATACAAGTTGATCATAGCTCACTAGTCATGAACATGTGGTACCTCATCCTATTTTGATGCCTGTTTGACATTTAAAGTTGAAATTTGTCAGATAACAATTCAATTATATTAAGTAGCAGAAATGCTATGTTTGGTCTGGTGGGTCAAAGGTTGCATCATAGAATAGACCTATCAATACTCCTGTTATTGCTGAGATGTAATTTATTTACTTCTGTCATATTGGCTTCAATCTATAATATGTAGGAATTGCTGTTGGATAAAAAAAAGAAACAAACGGTCATGATATAGCTGACACACATTCTTGTCCAGATAGTCTACCAATTTGAAGTTTCCCATAAATAAATTTGCTTTATTCCAAATGAATCTGAATGAAATGGTAAAAATAGAGATATGAAAAGAATTGTGTTTGTTTTAAAGCTTTTATATTAAGTGGTGTTTCATTTCATGGAGACAGAATTACCACCCCAGGGTAGATCTTTGAACTAACATTACTGCTGTTTTTATTACTTCGGAAAGTTTTTATATTCAACATGCTTTCAGTTTTTCATGGATTTGCACATTATTTCTTTAGCCTAGTCTTTTTGATTATTACTTAGCTACGAGGCTTGGCATTTCCATTGTAATGTGAGCTTTAAAATGAAGAAATGACATGAATCATGCCAAGAGACTAAAGGGATGTCAGACTCTTGTGATTTCTTTTTTCTTTTTAAACATATTTGCTGAGTTTGGCATTAGCTTTATATTTATAGTCTCGTTTGCGTATTCTAGCAGCCTGATCTACAATTGGATCTACCTCCATGTACAGATTTCAGTTGAGTAACAGCCCAACGCTGTTGTGATTCAGTCTGAGGCTCCTCAGGGAACGGCTGGAACTCTGCCGGCTCCATGCTCAGAGGGGGAGGACGAGGAACAGGAGGAGGAGGAGGACCAGGCAGACGGGGAAGAGGAATGTCAGGACGAGGAGGAGGGGGAACAGCCTGAGACCCCCGGGGGGGAGCTCTCCCCAGCGAGTAGCCTGGAGTCATTAGATGAGAACGCACAAGCCATCATAGATATGAGGCAGAGAAGGGCAGCACAACGAAGGGGACAATTAGCCAGGTATTTCCATCCCTAATAGGCAACAGCTGGGTTTGGGTGTGGTTCTCCTCAGAAAGGTTGAAAAGGCAGGCCCGCCCTTCCTGTATTGTGGAGAGTTATCTTTTGGGAGTCCTGTGACCTTGCTTCGATCCTTGGCGTATCTGATTCTGGCTTGTGGCCTCGAAGGCTGAAAACTTGGGGGAGGCGTGGGTTTTATTATCTACAGTGGTGTGTGTGCCAGCAAGAAGCCTGTTGTATTGTCTGGCCGTCGTGACTCTTCTGTGAAGCTTCATAGCATTCCAGTTTGTAAGAACAGTTTTTGTTATCTGTGTTTGTTTTCAAAGATATAAAATGACTTTGCTTTTTACCAGCGTGTCTGGATACTCTTTTTAGTTGGTGTTGATGTCTGGGGGAACCCAGACAGAACAAATGCTATGCATGTATATTTGGAAACTGAACCTCTGAATCAATGCAGACATTCACCTTTTCTCTTGGTTAACCGATTTGTGATATTTGCATCATTTCTTGAAAATCTTTTCTGTAGAATGTCCCAGACTATTGGGAAAGTTTACCTAGCTTTTAAGCTATATAGATGTACAGTAACAGAAACTTCCCTGTAATTTTTGGCAATGTGACGAAAAGTTTAGCTGCAAAGAAACCTTTGAACTAGAGACTTACTGTCTATGGTAGAGTACTAACAGCAATAGCACTTGGACTTATATAGCTCTTCACAGTGCTTTACAGCCCTCTCTAAGCTGTTTACAGAGTCAGCATATTGCCCCCAACAATCTGGCTCCTCATTTTACTGACCTCAGAAGGATGGAAGGCTGAATCAACCTTGAGCCGATCAGAATCAAACTACTGGCAGTCAGCAAAATTAGCCTGCAATACTGCATTCTAACCACAATGGCTCTTTGATGGGTAAGTCTCTAGAGGGCTTTAGGCAAGCTACCGTACTAATATTGATCTATTTTGCAGGATGATTGGAAGATTAGCTAGATGTGAGATCTTGGTACTGTTTTCTGAGTCCAGAATTGTTGCATATTCTCTCTTAGACTATTATAATGAAGATTGCAAGATTCAGCAACCTCATCGAATGCATTTTTTTCCTGCAAAAAACATCATAGTTATATTATTTTCTGCAATGAGAGGCTGAAAAATACAAATATGCTATAATTAGCTCTCTGTAGATAGAAGCAGTTCTTGCTTTACTATTTATGCTTGTCAGAATGCCAAGTTTGTTAAAGAAATGCCCACTGGAGCTTATATATCTCTCCCATAGAAGATATTATTGCAGAGCTCTGTTCTCCCATATGCATAGATATTTGTTCAGATTGCTTGGTTTTTTTCACACCACTCATTTTGTTTTCATTCATGAGTGCAGACTAAGTAAATTGTTGTTACAGCACTTATTTAAATAGTTTTCAGATTATAGTAGCGTGAGTGATATTATTCAGTACCGTCGTATGAATGATACACTACTATAGCTTAGTAATATTGATGGTGTTTCATTGTATTCTAAAGAATGGTGTATTTGTTTTGTGAGAACATTCTCTGTAAAAGTTCAGATTGAATATCATAATAGCATAAGGAGTGATGATCATCATTCACCCCAACTCATCACACTGAGTAGTTGTGGGGAAAATAGGAAGAGAAAGATATGTTGATATGTTCATTCCCATGAGTTGTTTGTAAAAATAATAGAGGCGGGATAATATAATATAGTATATTATGGCACCGGACCAGGATATCTACGAGACCGCCTTCTGCCACACGAATCCCAGTGACTGGTTAGGTCCCACTGAGTTGGTCTCCTCCGGGTCTCGTCAACTAAACAATGTCGTTTGGTGGGACCCAGGGGAAGAACCTTCTCTGTGGCGGCTCCGACCCTCTGGAACCAGCTCCCTCCAGAGATTAGAACTGCCCCCCACCCTCCTTGCCTTTCGTAAACTCCTTAAAACCCACCTCTGCCATCAAGCGTGGGGGAACTGAAACATCTCCCCCTGCCTATGTAGTTTTTTGTGTATGATGACTGTATGTATGTTTTTATATATTGGGGTTTCTTGTTTTTTAGACTTTTTAAATGTATTATTGTTATTTTAGATTCTAACTATTCGATTTATTATTATATATTGTTTTTATAATTGCTGTAAGCCGCCCCGAGTCTACGGAGAGGGGCGGCATACAAATCTAATAAATAATAATAATAATAATAATAATAATAAATAATATTGCATAGTGTAGTATAATATAATATAACATATGCAATACAATATAGTATAATATTTATTATATAAATACCCATGGTTCTCTGAAAACAAGACACCCCCCCTTTTTTTGTCACCAAAATAGGCCCAAGGTCTTATTTTGGGTGGGGGGTGGGGGTGATCCACTGACTCACCTCATTTGCACATCACCCCTCTCTATTTTTCACTGTCAGAGGCTTTCAGGAACTTCTTTGGCTGGCAAGGCTTTCCTGAAGGCCCCTGTAGCCGATAACAGAGCTCCGGATCGATCCAAAGATCTGTTATTGGCTACAAAGGCCTTCAGGAAAGCCTTGCTGGCTGCAACTGCCTGAAAATAAGTACCGTAGTAGAGCTGATCCCCTCCCCTATTCCCACCCTAGCTTAATTTTTACCTGGACACCCTGGAGTAGGTGGGGTATTAATTAGGACTTATTTTTTTGGGGGGGGGGAGGGCTTATATTGGATGCACATGTAAAAATCAAGCTAGGACTTACTCTCAGAGTTGCTCGTATTTTGGGGAAAACATGGTATATATTTGATATATGAATAATATGGCAGTCTTCTGTGATCTAGGTGGTGCTAAATTAGGGACATCTAAGTTGACGTGGAGGCATTACCAATTACCAATAATGTAATGTAAGTAGAATGTGAAGAATGTTATATGGATGGACAGTCTTTTGTAGATGAGATACGACTTGGCATTTTTGGAGAACTTTGTGGCAGTGTCTATGTCTCATCCCCAATTATTAATCTTTACCC
This sequence comes from Erythrolamprus reginae, assembly GCF_031021105.1. Classification (NCBI taxonomy): domain Eukaryota; kingdom Metazoa; phylum Chordata; class Lepidosauria; order Squamata; family Dipsadidae; genus Erythrolamprus; species Erythrolamprus reginae. Next base: position 227,523,499 of record NC_091952.1, read on the forward strand.
AATCCAATGTGAAAGGAGTATTTTTCTTCTTCTCCCAAAATAAGCTTTGTCATAAACACAATTTACAGCATTATGATGGTGAAAACATAGTGAAGGATCTCTACACTTCCTTTTGATTGCTTTGTGCCCTTTTAGCTTCTGGGTATTTTTTCCTAGGTCTGCAGAACTCAATTTCATCACGTGCGATTTTCCTTCTGTACCCACCCATTTGTTTTATCTTTCTTATCCTTTATACTCCTTAGAGAATTAGCAAAAAATAAATATAGAGTCAGGTGTCCCAACTTCCCCTGCTTATCCTTCCTAGCACAATCTGAGGTTAGTTGGGGGAAAGATCAGAAGCAACTTGAGAAAATATTATTTTACTGAAAATAATACAGAAGATGGATTCTGGACTTTCTGCCTTCTACCTTTGTATCTTTACTGCATAGTTTCATTGGTAATATTCTGCTTAACAGTTGAATCAGTGCCTCTTATGTTAGAAAATCAACTAAACATGAGCCAGCAATGTGCAGCAGCGGCTAAAAAAGCCAACACCATCCTAAGCTGCATCAACAGGGGGATACACTCCAAGACCAGGGAAGTATTAATACCACTCTACTACGCCCTGGTCAGACCACATCTGGAGTACTGCATCCAGTTCTGGTCACCACACTTCAAAAGAGACATTGAAACTCTGGAGAAGGTGCAGAAAAGAGCAACCAAAATGATTAGGGGACTTGAAACCAAGACTTACGAAGAGAGATTGCGGGAACTGGGCATGGATAGCCTAGAGAAAAGGAGGGCCAGAGGGGACATGATAGCTGTATACAGGTATATGAGGGGTTGCCACAGAGAGGAGGGGGGCACTCTATTCTCCAGAGCACCAGAGGTCCGGACGAGGAACAACGGCTGGAAGCTGACCAAGGAGAGATTCAACCTAGAAGTAAGGAAGAACTTCCTGACGGTCAGAGCGATCAACCATTGGAACAACCTGCCTGCGGATGTTGTGAACTCCCCAACTCTGGACACTTTCAAGAGGAGATTGGACTGCCACTTGGCTGGGGTGCTTTAGGATTCCTGCTCAGGCAGGGGGTTGGACTTGATGACCTGCATGGTCCCTTTCAACTCTGACAATAAATAAATAAATAAAAAGGTTGAGTTGTGACTAAATCAAAACTTGGTATTTTCCCCCAATGTGTCTCCCCACCCCCACCCCCGCTCCCCCAGATCTCTGTTCTTTGTGCTGCTTGGCATTATTATTTACTTTTAGTACTTTGCTTTTCATATAGGATACAATCTAGGTCTGAATACTGCACAATGTTTCCTGCACTATTCCCATCCAAAGCATAAATCTATAAAAATAGGGTGATTAAAATACAGTACAGTATAGGGATATTTTTATCATCACAATATCCCTCTGGTGATGAGGGATATTATGTTGATTAAAATATTACTTAAAACGTTTCTTCAAAAATAGATAAGAAAATAACACAATCAACAATCTCTCTATCCATTTCTTCAAAAATAGATAAGTAAATAGCACAATCAATAGAATAGAATTTTTATTGGCCAAGTGTGATTGGACACACAAGGAATTTGTCTTGGTGCAACAATTTCCAAAGACAAAATGGGAATAAAATAATAAAACACAGAGAAGCAGATACGATGCCATTAAAATGACAGAGCATTCAGAAATCGGCAATATTGTAACTTTTGTGATTAATATATGATAGCTTTCTTTGCCCTCTAAATGCTGGTTTTACAGCTCCCAGGGGGACATAATATAGAGGCATCTTCAGGAAATAAAAGATTACATGAAAATTATGGCATGGATGCAGTGACTTCATAATGCAAATGCTATCCTTATTTGTGTCTATATTATTTGATGCAAGCATGTAAGTCATGGACTATGTTATGACTAGGATTTAGTCACATATTGTCTGGAGACATTGAAGCTGGCATGAAATCTTGGGAAGTATGCTGTCAGTTAATCTGGAAGGGAATAAATTGGGGGAAGGATTATTTATAATGGTAAAGTGATCTGTTAATGTAGTGTATTAGTTGAAATGTTGGACAGGCACAGAGGAGAGACAGTTTCAAGTCTCTCCCAGCCTTGGAAATCCACTGGGTGATTTTGGGCCAGATAAATTCTCGACCCAATTTATTTCTCAGTGTTGTTTTGGGAAAGAGAGGATACTTTGCATGACCTCTTGAGCTGCTGGACAAAAGTATAAATAAAGAAGGCAAATGTAAGACAGCACACACTCTTTCCAGTCCTCATGAAGTAAATTTTGCTTCCAATAGTTTGGAAATAAATATTGGCTCCTATCTCCATTATTATCTCCTGTCCCACCCCACCCTATGAAGCAGCTGCTGAGATAATAGTTGGCTAAGAAAATAATGGTTTTGCAGCCTCCCCTTTGGCTTAGTCAGGAAAGGATAAAAAAGACGATTGATCATTTAGAGTTTAAAGAAGGCTTTTAGGCTTTTGAGTCCTACTCTGTGCTTGGTGCAGGAATCCAAATTAAAGCATCTTGATAGATTGCTGTCTTGTCTCTCCTTGAGCATTTCTGGAAATTGAGTGCTCACTAGTTGATTAACTGTTGAATAGTTCTTAGCCCTAGGAAGTTTTTGCTACGACTCAAGAGGCCTAGGGAGTAGAGGAGTGAGTCCTCCTCGGAAACTTTATACACTACAGTGATACCTCGTGTTATGAACTTAATTGGTTCCGGGACGAGGTTCTTAAGGTGAAAAGTTTGTAAGACGAAACAATGTTTCCCATAGGAATCAATGGAAAAACGATTAATACGTGCAAGCCCAAAATTCACCCCTTTTGCCAGCTGAAGCGCCTGTTTTTGCGCTGCTGGGATTTCCCTGAGGCTCCCTTCCATGGGAAACCCCACCTCTGGACTTCTGTGTTTTTGCGATGCTGCAGGGGAATCCCAGCAGGGGAATCCCAGCATCGGAAAAACGAGCACTTCGCTGGCAATGGAAGTCTGGAGGTGGGGCTTCCCAGCGAAGGGAGCCTTAGTAAAATCGCAGCATCGGAAAAACACCGAAGTCCTCAAAACCCCACCTCCAGACCTCTGTGTTTTTGCGATGCTGTGATTTCACTGAGGCTCCCCTCGCTGGGAAACCCCACCTCCAGACAAAAACAGGTGCCTCGCTGGCAACGGAAGTCTGGAGGCGGGGCATCCCAGTGGCAGTGGCAGGTTTGTAAGGTGAAAATAGTTTGTAAGGAGAGGCAAAAAAATCTTAAACCCTGGGTTTGTATCTCGAAAAGTTTGTATGACGAGGGGTTTGTAAGATGAGGCATCACTGTATTTGCTTTCTTTCAAAGCCTAAAGCAGTGGTTCTCAAACTTTCTAATGCTGCGACGCCTTGATAGAGTTCCTCATGTTGTGGTGACCTCCAGCCATAAGTCTAGCGCCAGTTCTCCCTACAGAGCTTTAAGCTGATTGGCAGGAAGGTCAGAGGGACACCCCCACTGTAAATGCCTGATTGGTCGGATTGTAAAAATATGTTTCAAAGTGCCAGAATAGAAGCTTAAGTTCCTAACACCATGGAAAATCTGTTTTTTGCCGTGGTCTTAGGCGGCCCTTATGAAACGGTCATTCGACCTCCAAAGGGGTCCTGACCCCTAGGTTGAGAACCACTGGCCCAAAGAATGCAAATTATTCACATACATTTTAGTGGATCCTTTTCTGATTACTTATTTTGTGGAACAGAGGTAATTAAACTGTCCATAAGAAATTAGCTGTCATCTATTTTTCTGGCAATAGTTATATATAAACTTATTTCTTAGATAACACTTTTGAATCTATCGAACAGCATTTTTATCTATAGTCTAAACAATGTCTTTAAATGGAGCTATTTAAAGAAGCCATGCCCTATTTTTGTGAGAAAGGGTACAATCTGGCTTTTTCTTATTTATTCGTTAGGAAAGTTGAGGTAATTTTTTTCTGTATACTGTACGTATACAGGTAATTTTTTTTCTGTATTCTGTATACACAAAACTTTGCTGTAGAGCCTTTGCCGCAAACAGCAGCCTTTGCTAGGCTAGTGTTAAATATAGCATGGAGCTTAAAAGAACTGACCTACAATTAGTTGTGGCAGTCCCTCATTTGGTGTTCTGCAGTTGTCAATTAGCCTTTATTATGAAAGATTTGTTTGCTTGAAGCTTTTGTGAATGGAGGCTGAATTGAAACATTTTCCTCCTTGAATAACAAGAATGTAAATTTGTATGCCATTCTGCAGGCACCTATTTTAAGGATAGGGATGTTCTCTTTACTTCTAATAATGTGTTTATTTAAAAAACATCCCCCCTCCAACTCCTTATTTGCAGAACAATATATTTTAAATCTCTTTAAATATATATCCATCTTAAGATAAAATACAGGAAATAGTATAAGGGCAGACTAGATGGGCCATGAGGTCTTTTTCTGCCGTCAACCTTCTATGTTTCTATGTTTCTTTTCTTAGCCACTAATATATGCAATATTAGATCAAGTGGAAATAGAGAGAGTAAAGCAAGAAAGAAAGAAATATCAAGGAATCCACATCCTAGAGTTATCCTCGCAGGTGCAGGGTTTACTTTTTGGATTGGTGAACACCATTCTTGCACAATTGAACACAGCATCCTGGTCCATCTGGGCGACTTTCATGTCTGCATTTATTGTGTCTTGTCACCTTTGCTTCGTGCAGGCCCTTGCCATTTGTGTTAAAAGTGAAAGGCAATGCAAGCTGTGGTATGGAGGTGCTATTCATAGGACATGGGGTATAAAGAATGCTTAAATGTTTGGAGGTTGTCCAGCACACAGCGCCACATAAAGCTATTGGGCGTACCATTGTTTTATCTACCTTTGATTTTAGATAGATTAGCATGCATCGATTCCATAGCACTCCAGTGATCTCCTTCCATCGTGGCTTTGCTCATTCTTGCACGCACTTTTTCATTAATGCTGATATTGTAAATGGCATCCTAAGTGATGGAAGAAAGTCTTCACTAGATCCACACCAAGGGATACCAAAAAAATGGGAGGTATTATTCTAAGAGGCCTGTAAGGGGCGTGCATAAGCGCACCACTGTGTCTACTGTCCCTGTCCTATTGTCTTCTTTCGTTACTATTTTTATCATTACTTATCTAATGTTTAATTTGTACAAATTATCACCCTATAATGGTTTGACAAAATAAATAAATTACAAAGAATTAAAAATTATTGTTATCCAGTATATAATGGCTGTTTCAAGAAAAAAGGGTGTCCTCTTTCTTCTTTAAAGCCAAAAATGGGTGATGTTTTTTGTTTGCTTGTTTGTTTGTTTGTTTATTGATTTGATTTATATGCCACCTCTCTGTAGACCAGACCCACAAAGAAAACAATGGTTAATGAATAATGGCCCATTCATCTCTTTTACAGGGGAAAAATCAGTTCAGTTCACCTTTCAGATAAACTTTCATAAATGTACATAACAGTATCCAGTCATGTATACATACAGTGTAGTGGTAGAGCAGTGGGAATGGCTTGTGTTCGTGGGCCTGTATGAATGGACTCAAGTTGCATATGTGTTAAAGCAATACTTTAGTTTCCAATCATTTATTCAGAGTTCTTGCGATTGCTGCAAAATACACTGCTCCTTCCATGCTGAATCCAATTAGGAAGTATTGGAGCAAAAAACATCAACCAAAACTTCGAAGGAATTTCAAGTGTGGTTCAAAGAAAATCTGAAGTTTTCAAGAGCACCTTAGCTTTTGCAAAATATAGTATCACTGCACATCGCTTCTCTCAGCCTTCTTTCATCTGGTGTCCTGCATATAAAGGTAAAGGATTCCCCTATCTAGTCATCTCTGACTCTAGGGGGTGAGGTTCATCTCTGTTTCTTAGCCAAGGGAGCCAGCATTGTCCGAAGACACTTCTTGGGTCATGTAGACAGCATGACTCAGTTCACATTTGCCACCCCAACTGGAGAGAACCTGGTCAAAGAAGGCTGGCATAAGCTATGATTTTCATATTTTCAATCTAATTGGCATCCTATCTGTTCTGTTGGACTGTCTGGTAGACTCCTCCCGAAAATTCACAGGTACAAATTTCAGACACACACACGTTTGAAAAGTCAAAACAATGTTCTTTATAATGAAAATTCACTTAACCTAAGCCCTCTTTTGGTATAGCAAAGAGCACTCGTCTCCAAACAAACTGGTAATTTGTACAAGTCCCTTATCAGTTCTCTGATACTTAGCTTGCAGCTGTGAGGCAATTCACAGTCCTTCTTTCACAAAGTGAAACACACTTTGCTCTGGTTTAGTTTCAAAGTGGGGAAAAGTCAACACACAAAAAGTCAAACGCAGCAAAGCAGGCACAAAACACAACGATCAGATAATCCTCCTCAATGGCCAAACCCACAGGCTGCTATTTATAGCAGCCTCACTAATTACCAC